>NW_007115821.1:2676-26196 GCF_000164805.1 Carlito syrichta
CCCCCCCAGCTGCAGGCCAGCGAGGGAGATGCAGGGCGCCCGGGAGAGGCCCGGCCCGCCTCGCCTCCCGGGTGGGAAGGGGCGCCGGGTTCGGAGGGGCGAGAAGGGGAGTCGGGCAGAGGCGCTGGGTGTTCGCATCTGCTGCTTGGCCGCTGCAGCTGGGTACTTGTGCGCCTGGGACCCAGTGAGACTCAGGAGAGGGGCCGTGGGGAGCAGAGAGGAAGCCCGCCCGGGAGGACGCCGGGAGAAGGCTCGGCTGGACTGGAGCCCAGAGTTTCGCTTCCTTCTTTGGTGGAGAGGGCGAATGGGGCCCACCTCTGCTGAACTCTCAGAGCGGCGGCCGCCTGCGTCCTCCCACGGGCATCCCGAGTCCAGGCTTGGGGAACCCAACAGCCATCTCTTGTCCAGAACACCTGCACAATCTCCACCTCATGTAGCCCTCAGATGACCCCAGGGGATAGGTCCTATTGTCGTCTCCATTTTGCAGATGGGGAAACTGAGGTTCTGAGGAGCCCCCACACCCGAAAGGGTACTCTCGTGCCGGACTTTAACGGCAGCCCGCCGACTGACTCCTGCTCATCGGTTTTTTATCCGCAAACCTCTTTGTTACTAAAGCCAAGGGCTCCATGTTACTGCCAAAGGGAATTCTGACCGGTTTGAACACTATCACCCCTCAACAATGTCAGATATAAACCAGAAAGGCCTGGGTTTTTTGTTTTTTTGTTTGAGTCAGAATCTCACTGTCACCCAGGCCGCAGTGCAGTGGCACGCTCACGGCCATCGCAGCCTCGCCTGCTGGGCTCAGGCGATCCTTCTGCCTCAACCTTCCAAGTAGCTGGAACTACAGGCACGCGCCATCATGCCCGCTAATTTTTGTTTTATTGTAGAGACGCCGTCTCACCAAGTTGCCCCGGCGGGTCTCAGATCCTAGCCTCGGGCAATCCTCTTGCCTCCGCCTCCGCAAGTGCTGGGATTGCAGGCTTGAGCCACCGTACCCAGCCTGTTTTTGTTTTATAAACGTCGCTGTTGCTGCTACGATTACAATCCCTTGTTATTTCTCTTTAGTGCTTCCTGAAGGTGGTTGGAAGGTCTAGTTTTTGTGCCTTCTCTAAGGGATTCAGGAAGACTCTACAAGCCACCCTGCCTCCAGCTCAGGGTGCCCTGTAGAGTCTGCGGGAGGTGAGGAGCCTTAGTTGCTGAACCCTGAGAGTTTCCAGTGCTCAGGAAGGAAGGTGGCACTTACATGCGTTTTGCCTTCTGCACCAAAAAATCCCACAATGCATATGAAGCTTTCACAGGCCTGGCGTAAAATCTCAGCTTTGCAATCAGCTGTGTGATCTTAGACAAGTCACTCTGCCTCTCTGAGTCTCACTGTCCTCATCTGTATTAAAAATAGATGTTCCTCATGGGATTATTTGAAGATTCAATGACGTAATCCACTGAGCACTTCACCTGGAACCCAATGCACAGTTGCACTATGATGTATTATTATCATTATTAGCGGTAGGTGGATTTTCACAGGTTTAATATTATTCTTTCTTTCCTCATAGAGAGAAGGAAACGAACCCAGTAACTCAAGTAGTGAGTAACTTACTCCCGGTCAGACATTAAATCTCAGAGTTGGAATCCAAACCCAGTTATGTCTGAGTTTAGAGCCCTGATTTACCTCAGTCTGTGTGATATCTCCCCTGGAGAAGACCTTCCAGAAAAGGTTGTTGATTGATTGTTAAAAATCCAGAGTATTCTAAGAGTAACTGGGTGCTCTGCTGCCCTCTGGGCCTCCAGTTTATTTTGGTCGCTGATGCTTGGCACCTTGGAGGTTCTCGGAATGTGTTTATCAAATAGTCACATGAATTTTAAGTAGCATTTATAGAAAACCTACTGTAGGCCAGGCAGTGGACTACGCATTTTACACATTTAGCCCTTAAAATAGGCCCAGGAAGTACAGCTGACCCTTGAACCACACGAGTCCACTTACAGGCAGATTGTCTTCCTCCTCTGCCACCCCTGAAACAGCAAGACCAAGCCCTTCTCCTCCTCCTCCTCCTCCTCCTCCTCAGCCTCACTGTGAAAACGATGCAGATGAAGGTTTTTATGATGATCCACATCCACTGAATGAATAGTAAATATATTTTCTTTTCCTTATGAATTTCTTGATAACATCTTCTTTTCACTAGCTTCCTTTACTGTAAGGACACAGGACATAAACATATAAGATACAAAGTATGTGTTAATCAACTGCTTATGTATCAGTGAGCTTCCAGCCAATAGGTAGACTACTGGTAATTAAGTTTTGAGGAGTCAAAAGTTGTACACGGATTTTTGACTACACAAAGGTGGGAGCCCCTAATGCCTGCATTGTTCAAGGGTCAACTGTGACAGACACTAATATTCCATTTGGGGCAGAGAAATTTGAGACTTAGGGACATTAAATAGCTTACCGATGTCATATAGATTATGGGTTGGAATCCAGGTGTTCGGACTCCAGAGAGAGAAGAAGCCTACTATGTGCTGAGTGCCTACTATGTGCCGCGCACTGTACTCAGGACCATGTGTTTTTTTCCTCATACAGAACTCACCATAGCCTCATAAAAAAAGTTTTGAGACCCCATTTTACAAATGAGAAAACTAAGGCTCAGCAGCTTTAAAGTGTATGTGCCCAAGGCCTCATAGCTCAATACAACAGCTCTCAATCTACTAGGCCAGGATGCTCCAGTCTGTGTTGAAAGTTGGCCTCAAAGTCTTCAAAAGCTGGAGTGCTCGGTGGGGAAGGTGAATGCCCTGATGGGGGAAGGACCTCATGCAAAATGCAGGAGCCCTGGCCCACCGGGTGTTTGCTGGGCACTCTCTGGAAAGAGTGCCACTGACAGTGACCAGACAATGGCAAAGTGTCTGGAGGCAAGAGGAGCACAGACTGGTGAGTCAGGGCGGAGGTGGTAGAAGACTTAAAGGCCTGTTCTCTGGCTGGAATTCACAGCCAAGAGCCTTACTGGGAGCACCCCCTCTCCCTCTCCCTCCCCTCTGCACTTTTTTTGAAATCTGAGTTGGGGTTTCATGCTGTCACAGTCTGGAGTGGAGTGGCACAATCACCGGCTATCACAGCCTCCATCTCCTGGGCCGAGGTGATCCTTCCACCTCAGCTTCCCTAGTAGCTGGGATTACAGGCATGTGCCACCACGCCAACTAATTTTTTTATTTACTGTAGAGACCAAGTTGCCCAGGCTGGTCTCGAACCCCGAGGCTCAAGCAGTCCTCTTGCCTCCACCTCCCAAAGTGCTGGGATTTCAGGCATGAGCCACTGCGCCCAGCCCTATGGCACTATTTGCCATCATTCCCAGCTGTCTCCAGAAGGTGCTGCCTTGGATGAAGACCCCAGGCGTTTTACACAGTTGTGGTCAAAAACAGGAGAGGGATGGAATCTGTGTTACTCAGTTGCTTCTAAGATTTAAAGATCAGGAAGGGTGGGCTGTTTTGTTTGCCCTCAAATTCAACAAGGGCAAAGCAAAAGACCTTGACCCTGGAGTTACTAAATCTAGAAGGACAGGGTCTGGGCTGGCTTCTTGGATTTGCTTCTTCTGCATAAGCCGGATTTTGCCAACCTGGCCATGTGCTGTCCCAGACAAGCTTCTCCTAGGGCCTCACCATGCTCAGAGGGCACTGGGCGCTTAGTAGGTGGTTTACTGAGACCTGGTGATGGTGTGACCCTCGACTTGAGCTGTGCGACTCTCTGTGCTTGTGAGTAGAGGTCAGGGTCTGAGGCTTTCTGCAAGAAGGTTGCTCGGGTGTCCTGAAAAGAAAGTGGCACCTACCCTCTATATAGTTGAAAGACAATTTGTCAATGGTGACAATTTACAAAAACATTTCTGTTGCAACGTCTCCCAATTGCCAGGATTTATGGCTTCATCTCCTGGATTTGAAAGTACACAGGCATGCTCCAGCAAATGGGAAAATGTATGAACAATTTGTTGGCTTTTTTTTTTTATCAAGTTTCTCCAAATATGTAAACTCTGAGAGTGCCTTATTCTTTTTAAATGATCATTCATTTGTCTCCAGACTCTATCTTTTGGCACAATTTATTATTCTCTATTTCAAAAAACTTAAATGCATTTTGCATATTAGCACGTAACTCTTGTTCCTGTCTCCTCAGTTGTGGAAAGGGCTGGATTGCTTTTATAAAGAAAAAAATGGCTAATAAAATTGGCCTCAGCACCATTGCTCTGCAATTCTTATGAACAGTAAAGTGGTACTTACCGTCATTGATGTTAAAAGCTATTTCTAAATTATGGTGCCATTTATTATCTCTAGTGTCCAAAGTAAGTTTAAATGATGCTTATAATTCATGTTTTACCAAATTTCCTTTTCCCCCGGAGGATACCTCTGATTAACTTATGCACATTAAAGCGCTTTTTAAATTCTTCTTTTATTGCCATTATGCTCTGAAAATCTCAGCGATTCTCAAAAATGGGTAATAAACTTGAGATAAAATGCTGCAGTTTTAGATCAATGCTGACATATCACTGTGGTGATTTCTACAGAGCTAAAGTGATAATGCTTCATATTTACGGAATATATACTAGGTTATTACTACAGTATTACCATTTTGTTCTAAGATGAAATGAGTAATTTACCAATTTATTAAACAGTTACATTTAAGTATTGCTTAGGACATTACCACCCCAATCTGTTTACTTAGCTTGAAGAGTTACCATTAAGATACCCTGTTTATTTAGGTAAAATTTGTAATCATCATGCCTTCCATTAAGCAACTTATTTTTCTGCAAGGCTAATTGTCTGGAAATGAGTTTCTTCTTATTTACTGTGCTCCATTCTGCTTAGCTGGCTAAAAACGTCACCCCAGCAAGAAGTGCTAGGGAAATTAATAATACATACAGAGAACAGTTTTAATTAGTATAATACCAAATGTTAATAAAAGATTTATGACACCGTTAGAAAGTTTTAGCAGAAGAGATCTTAACAGCTTCAGGCTCAATTTGTCAGAGGAGCACAACCATGGCCACCTTTTGCAGGAGGCCAGATCTGGGTGATGCTGGGGCCCTGCTGGAGGGCGGAGGCCAGAAGGGGACTCGGCCTTTAAACGGAGTTCACTTGGAGCCAAATAGAGAGTGATCAGGCCAGAGGGGAATTCAAGACGTGGCTGCAGCATGCTCATTTTAACTTGAAAGACGCCAAGTTTTCTGCAAAGTAAGAGAAGAGCACAGGCCAGCCTGAGGCCCTCTGGGGATGTTCTCTGTAGTGCCAGTGTCTTCAGATGGAATTGGGAATGGGACTTTGAGGAGCTGTGTTGCTGTTAGTTGAAAAGCTAGGGGAAGCCAGGCATGGTGGCTCACACCTGTCATTCCAGCAGCTTGGGAGGCTGAGACGAGAGGATCACTTGAGCCTAGGAGTTTACGACCAGCCTGGGCAACATAATGAGACCTTGTTTCTACACACAAATAAAAAAATTAGCTGGGCTTGGCGATACACACCTGTAGTCCCGGCTAATTGGGAGACTGAAGCAGAAGGATCACTTGAACAAAGGAGGTCGAGGCTGCAGTGAGCTATGATTGTGCCATTGCACTCCAGCCTGGGCCACAGAGGGAGATTCTGAATCAAAAAAAGGCATGGATGAAAAATGGATCCATGAAAACTGGATAGACATGAACCTGTGAGAAGGATGCATGATATTTATTATCGATTGTGTGTCATTTGCTTAGACACACCTACAGAGAAAGCATTTTCCTCAATTTGCAGTAAGGAAGTGAAGTCTTGGGGAAGGTAAGGCCCTTTCTGAGGTTACACAGCAAGTTCAGGGAGCAGGATTTGAATCCAGGTATGGAAAAACCTCGGCAGCCACTGACCCCCTACAAGGCAGCACAAACGTGGGGAGCGAGTGGCCCTGTTATCCGTCTGCATGTTTGGTCTGTTATGTCAGCCAAATGAGGGTCCAGACGGAGGAACATTCACACAATCGGGTGTTTACATTTTCCCTGAGTGGACTGGTGCCTCCCCACACTTTTACCGTCCTTGCCTCGAAGGGACAATGTTCTCTCTTTATGTGACCATCTTCCCATCAGGGCCATGAGCCCACAAGGGCAGGAGCCATTTCTTATTTTCTGGGATCCTCAGTGCTGGACCAGGCATGATGGCTCACCTCTGTAATCCCAGCACTTTGGGAGGCTGAGGCAGGAAGATAGCTTAAGTCTAGGAATTTGAGACCAATCTAGGCAATATAGCGAGAACTTGTTTCTAAAACAATAAAAAATAAATTAGCCAGGTGTGGTGGTGCACAGCTGTAGTCCCAGCAACTCAGGAGGCTGAAGTGGGAGAATCACCTGAGCCTAGGAGGTCAAGACTGTGGTGAGTTATGATCGTGCCACTGCACTCCAGTCTGGGTGAGAGTGAGACCCCAACCCCCCCCCCAAAAAAAAAAGACTTAAGGAACCAAGGAGGAAAAAAGTATAAAACAGCTTCAATTTCTGTGCTCACAGGAGAAGCACTGGCCTTGAGTGAACATACTGCACAGTATTGCAGGGAACCACCTACCTCCCACCACCAAGCCACACAGCCCAAGTGAAACATAAGGGATTATGACTGTGGCCGTTTCCCCCAGCTCTCATGGCCCAGGTCTTAGAACCACTGAGAACCCTTTGCACAGTAAGCTAATTTGGTCCTAGCTCACATAATAAAAACTGACCAAGCCAGTTACTTCCCTAACATTCTCTCCCACTTGAGAAAGTCCATATCATAAGGCACTTGTCAGAGGATGGCTCCTTCATCTTACCCTTGATTAAAAGAGAAAGAGAAAACAACAACAAACACAGCATGAGTTCTCGGACAGAAATTTTCCAGGATAAGTGGAAAAAGAAGCATTGCATCTGAGATCTGGGTCATCCTGGGAGGGGTCTGGGAGGCTCACCTGAGTGCCCTGCTCTTCTGAGGAGGAACTTTAGTCTTTCAACAGGAAATGAAAAATCAAGTCATGCTTTATTCATAAAATGGAATATTATTCAGCATAAAAAGGAAGGAAATAAAGCAGGTGGCTCATGCCTGTAATCCCAGCACTTCGGAAGGCCAAGGACTGCTTGAGCCCAGGAGTTTCAGACCAGCCTGGGCAATGTAGCAAGACCTCATCTCTACAAAAAAACAAAAAATTAGGCAGGTGTGGTGGTGCACACCTGTAGTTCCAGCTACTCAGGAGGCTGAGGCGGAAGGATTGCCTGAGCCCAGGAGGCTGAGGCTACAGTGAGCCATGATCGTGTGCCACTGCACTCCAGCCTGGGCAACACAGGGAGACCCCGACTCAAATAATAAATTAAATAAATAAAAGGTATCATAATGTATCAGAGGCAGAAGAGTAGAGAGGAAAAGTGAAAATGTCTCATCATCCAGCCACCAAAACCCTTTTCCAGCTTAAAATGACTCCAGAGTTTGGGGCACACTAAGATTTCTTCCCCAAGTGCCACTAATTAACCCCAGAAGACGAAACTTCCGCCCCAGCGGGGCCTACTGTCCCTGCCTGACTTCGTGCTTCTTCAAAGCCCTGCCCTGTGCTTGCCTTGACCCCTCACATTTTTTTTTTCAGTCGAGGTCTCACTCTGTCACCCAGGCTGGAGTGCAGTGGAATGTGAGTTGCCATGCTCACAGCTACCACAGCCTTGACCTACTGGGCTCAGATGATCCTTCCACCTCAGCCTCCCAAGTAGCTGGAACCACAAGTGCACGCCACTATGGCTGGCTCATTTTTTTATTTATTGTAGAGATGAGGTCTCACCAAGTTGCCTAGGCTGGTCTCGAACCCCTGGTCTCAGGCAATCCTCTTGCCTCTGCCTCCCAAAGTTCTGGGATTACAGGCGTGAGCCACTGCACCTGGCTGACACCCCCCCAACACATACACATTTTTAAAGATTTAAAAAGCACTGCATTTCCCTACAATTTTCAGAATCCAGAATGGAGTCACTGAACATAAAATGTTTATAAGACAAAACAACGTGTGCAGAGTACGGGGAGGACTCAGCCAAGCGGCTCTGGACCGCAGTGCCTATGGAGGCCTTTTCATCTGGTTTCTTGGAAAGCTTCCGAGGGCTTCTGGACTCTGAAGGATCTGGATACTTATCTCAGTCTCCGACTTGTTTTGACTAGCTCTGCAGACTGATCTGAGTCCACAAAGGATATCAGTTACTTCCACGAAATAGTCTTTCAGATTCCTAATGCCAAGTTGTAAGATGCCTCTGTTTGTTTTTCAATGACTTTTCTCAAGCGCAGCCAGCATTTTAATAACTGCTGCTTTATCCCTCTTTGAAAGGTATTTTAGAATCTGCGTGGACCTTGGTGCTCCTGCATGCATGTACACACGCCTGTGTGTATGTGTGCCAAATATTCCAGGCAGAAGAGAGAGCTAATTTTTCACTATTATTTTCAGTGTATTATTTTCAGTGGGTTCTAAATAATTGATAAGGAGGTCGCTTTCCATAATTAAAATGGATGTCCCTACATGTCAACACCGATAGCTTTTCCGGTAATGAGTGAATTTAGATCCACGTTAAGTGTGGGCTATATTTACTCACCCTGGATGGACGGCAATGAAGAGTGTGCCGGGTGGGGACCAGGGGTCGGGGGACATGAGACTGATTTCAGTGGCGATGACAAGGGAACAGAAAGGACAGAAGCCTGGGAGATGACTTAGAGAAAAGACGCTGCCTGGTCCCAAGACCCGCTTTGGATCCTTGGTGAGACAGGCACAGAAAGGTAGTGGAATGGAAGGAAGGCTGAAGTCTTGGGGCCATTTAGAATCTGTTGAGTTTTTGTTTGTTTGTTTCTTGGTCTTTCCTTCCAACTCCTAATGTCTTTCCAGTCACTTTCCTTTTCTTCTTCTTCCTCTTTGTCCTCCTTTTCTTACTCCTCCCTCTCCTCTTACCCCTCCTTCTCTTCCTCCTTCTCCTCCTCTTCTTCTTTTTTTAGAGACAGGATCTTGCTATGTTGTTCAGGCTAGTCTTGAACTCTTGGCTTCCTCAAACGATACTCCCACCTTGGCATCCCAAAGTGCTGGGATTACAGGCATGAGCCACTGCACCTAGCCTCCAGTCACCTTCCTAATGGCCTCTCCCTGTTGCCCCCTTCCTTCATCAAAACCTTCCCCTTCAGCCTGGGCAGCATAGCAAGACCATGTCTCTACAAAAAATAACAAAAAAGTTAGCCAGACATGGCAGCACAAACCTGTAGTCCCAACTACTTGGGAGGCTGAGGCGAGAGGATTGCTTGAGGCCAGGAGTTTGAGTCAGCAGTGAGCTCTACCTGATCACTCACTGCACTCCAACCTGAAGGGTTCAGGCTGTACAAGAAGGTTCTCCAAAGGGTGAAGGAGAATCTTGTGGGCTCCAGAAGCCTCCAAAGCGAGGCAGTTGCGTGGAGTGAGTGGGAGATGTGGTGGCCTGAGTAATGGGCATGAGGGACCTGAAGAGGGCGATTTGCAGCCCGGACTGCACTGACCACCACTCCTCACCCCAGACGGGGCTGAGAATGAGATGGGGCAGGTTCACATCTCCATGCTGCCGCCTGGTGGCTATGTGACCTCGGGCAAGTTACTTACCCTCTCTAAAGTGTGCTCTTCTCACCTGGGTATGATGATGATTATCTCCTGGTGAAATCAGCAGCTCCACAAAGGCACACGCAGAGGAGCACACACAAGAGCATGTCAGAGCCCTGCACTCTAGAGCTGAGAATGGCTGTAACTGTGGGGAGTGAATCACGGAAGGCTTCCTGAACAAGAAGATCTTTGAACTGGGGGGAAAGTGAGCCACAGACCAATGTGGATTCATTTCCAAGCAGACTCTTGTTAAAGGAAAAAAAAAAAAAAAAAGGCAGCCGCGTGTCCATTCTGGCAGAAACTCCCAAGACCACACATGTATTTTCCCATCCACCCCTGCTGCTCTCTCTGTCTCTCTCCCTCTGGCCTTCTTCGCATGGTCTTGGCTTTGATACCGCCAGCTGACTCCAGTGAGGCGACAGGCGACTCAGAGTGGATGAACACCAGGGGAGGAGCCAGTGGGCAACTTTGGAAAGGGTGCCCATTTCTGAATAGTACCAAGTCGTTGGCTCCTAAGAATGAACTGTGCCGATGCTGATTCAGAGTTTTTAAATATTTTTAAAAGCAGCCTCGCCAGTGAGTTAAAGCTTCATATTTATTTGACTTATAATATTTTTTAAGCGTTCAATGCTCAAACATACCCAGGAACATTTTTTTCCAATTAAAAAAAAATCACCATTTAAATTGAATTCCCATGTCTAATACATCCTTTAAAGAAAAAAGACAAAAGGATTTCTTGCCCCTTCCAAAAAATGGGGACTT
This sequence comes from Carlito syrichta, assembly GCF_000164805.1. Lineage (NCBI taxonomy): Eukaryota > Metazoa > Chordata > Mammalia > Primates > Tarsiidae > Carlito > Carlito syrichta. The sequence goes on from NW_007115821.1 coordinate 13,022, forward strand.
GCAGGAGCTTACCACAGGACGACACACTTCCTCTGAACCAGTCTGCAGGTTCTGCAGAGGGGAAGGAAAGGCTGTTATTATGGGCAGATTACTCATGGAAAGGTTAACTCTTGAAGAAATAGGTGCTTTGGCTAGGTACAGTGGCTCATGCCTGTAATTCCAGCACTTTTTTAAAAAAAGCAGAGTCTTATTCTGTCACCTGGATTGGAATGCAGTGGCACGCTTGCAGCCACCCCAGCATTGACCTGCTGGGCTCAGGCGATCCTTCCGCCTCAGCCTTCCAAGTAGATGGAACTATAGATGTGTGCTACCATGCCTGGTTAATTCTTTGATTTATTGTAGAGCTGAGGTCTCGCCAAGTTGCCCAGGCTCTTCTCGAACCCGTGGATTCAGGCACTCTCCTCACCTTGGCCTTCCAAAGTGCTGGGATTACAGACCTGAGTCACCATGCCCGGCCAATCCTAACACATTGGGAGGCTGAGGCAGAAGGACCACTTGAGACCAGGTGTTCAAGACCAGCCTGGGCAATATAATGAGACCCTGTCTCCTAAAAAAACTGTAAAAGACTTTTAAAAAGAGAAATGGGTGCTTTGACTTAGCAGGAGGCTACAAGTGTTTTGTCTCAATAGAGCAACTATAACTAGGGGAAATAGTGGAAACTTCAAAGTTGCATTGCCTATTTGCAAAATCCTGCAAAAGAAATCTGGCAAAGACTCCTGGATTTTCCAAGTCCTTGGGCTCCTCCATCCCTCCTGCCACCTCAGCCCAGCAGGTGCCCATTCTTCATGTCCTCCAATTCCTAGGGCAGTGCCAGCCACGCTTACTGTCCAACTTAGCTTTGGGAGCAAACCAGTCCAGAGGACATTTAACCTCATGACTATGACGCTGCAAGGTTGTCCCTGTGTCTGTGCCCAAGTGGATGCTGCTACCTGCATAAGGTTCTTTGTTCCCGTTGTGACTGACCCTTTCAAGTGTGGATGCAGAGAGGTGAGTTCCAAGGAGACTGGGCATAGGCATGGGCAGGCCACCCACCGCTCTAACATGACTCACTACACCTCAGGGTCCACACTTGCCCCTCTCAGCCTGAGGGTGTTTCCTCTGGCCATGGGAGCTCACGTTCTGCTGCTCTACAAGCAGGGCACGTGGGAAGGGCCAGTGAGTGCCTCTTGCCCTCAACCAATGATGGGCAGGGAGCAGGCGGGTTCATACCCTGGCTGTCACGCCCTGGGTGGAGGGGCACATTCCCGCATCTCCTAGAAGGACCCATGAGGTTGGGCTCCAGTTGCCCACAGTGGGAACTAGCAACAAAGCATACCGTTAACAATGTTTTAACTTAATTTTTTAATTAAAATAGAGATAGGAGTCTCACTATATTGCCCAGGCTGGTCTTGAACTCCTGGACTCATACGACCCTCCTGTCTCCATCTTACAGGTGTGAGCTACCATGCCTGGCCAGAAACTGTCTCCCCTCCCTGTCCCACCTCTCTACTCTCTTGCCCGAAGAGGACAACATGGAGTTAGCTACTGGCACGTATGAAGTTGCCACCTATTGCCACAGCGAGTTCATGTGGTTTAATCATTCTCAGTGCATGAGCTCTGTGTCCTGAGATGCTGGACGACACGCCCAGTGTCTGTTAACTCAAGCATGCCCATGTTGTGAAGCTGTGGCTGTGTATGAGAACAATTCTGAATTTCCTTTCTCACCTGTGTTCTCCTGTCGTTTGTAATGATGACTGGACGTGACATTCCATTGTTCTGTGCTACCCTGTAAGCAGGGCCGGTTTTGTGGGTGTGTGAGCTACAGAGCCCCATGCTCCGGAGAGTCCAGTGACTGGCTTAATGCTCTCCTGCTGACATCTTGAAATTCGTAAGAACTTCAGGACAAGGGTCCTCCACATTTTCATTTTGCAGTGGGCTTGCAAAATGTAGCTGGTCCTGCTCACATATTTTAGACAGGCTTCACTCTTGAGCGTCCTCCTTGCCCAGTTCTTCTCCTTTATAAATAGGAGACATTTATGATGATCTCTTATGCTGGCAAGTGTGGGGGGAGCAGGCATTGTCATACACCACTGCTGAGAGCGTTCACTGTTCAGCCTTTTTGTAGTACAATTTGACAATATCTGTCCTAATTAAAAATGCTCATTCTCGGTTGGGCATGGTGGCTCACATTTGTAATCCCAGCACTTTGGGAGGTTGAGGTAAGAGGATTGCCAGAGCCCAGGGATTGAGACCAGCCTGGGCCACTTGACAAGACCTCGTCTCTACAATAAATCAAAAAATTAGCCATCATAGTGGTGCACACCTGCGGTTCCAACTATTTGGAAGGCTGAGGCATAAAGATTGCCTGAGCCCAGGAGGTAGAGGCTGCGGTAGCCGTGATTGTGCCACTGCACTCCAACCTCCGCCACAGGGTAAGACTCTGACTCAAAAAAAAAAAGAAAAAAGAAAAAGTGTGAGGGATAACAGGCACTTTCAATCTGGCACTCTTAATCTGGGGTGAGTGTTAACTGTTCAACTTTTTTGTAGTGCAATTTGACAATATCTTTCCTAATTAAAAATGCCCATTCCCTATAATTGAATAGTTCCACTAACACGTTTTTAGCCACCAGATATATTTATATGCTTGTTCAAAGAAGTATGTACGAGGCAATGTATTGTAACACCATTTAAAAAATGGTTGAGGCCAGTGCAGTTCCTCATGCCTGTAATCCCAGTGTTTTAGGTGGCCAAGGCAGGAGGATCACTTGAGGCCAGGAGTTCAAGACCAGCCTGGGCAACAAAAGGAGACCTCAGGTCTATGAAAAATAAATATATTTTTTTAAAAAAAAGCAATTGGTTGAAAATGACCTAAATAGATCTCAACAAAGGACTGACTGATTCAATAACATGTAGAATCCCTACGTCGTGGGATACTTTGCAAACATTCAAAATGCAGACTAATATATAACCATCTTCAGATATATTGCTAAGTGAAAAAGCAAGGTACAGAATGGTGTGCAAGGTAACTGACATTTGTATACAAAAGATGGGAGGGACCAGGCACCCTTAAAGTATGCATAGATCAACCCTGGGAGGAGCGTGAGGAGCTGGTATCATAACTGTTCAAGGGACGGAAGATGGAGAATTACAGATAGAAATGGGAGGGTGATTGATTTTTCCCTCCTCACTCTCCCTTTTGGGTGTTTGAATTTTCTTTCTTTTTTTCTTGTGTGCATTTTAAAATCAGTTCCAAACATTTAATACTTAAATATGTAAAAAAAAAAAAAAAAAGCCAGACACAGGGGCTCACATTTGTAATCCCAGCACTTTGGGAGGCGAAGGTGAGAGGATTGCCTGAGCCCAGTGATTTGAGACCTGCCTGGGCAACATGGCAAACCTCGTCTTTACAATAAATCAAAAAATTAGCCAGGTGTGGTGGTACATGCCTGTAGTTCCAGCTACTTGGAAGGCTGAGGTGGAAGGATCACCCGAGTCCAGCAGGTGGAGGATGTGGTGGCTGTGAGCATGCCACTGCACTCCAGCCTGGGCAACAGAGTGAAACTCCGACTCAAAAAACAAACAAATAAACAAACAAAACAGAGGGGGCCTGGTGGCGGGGCACGATGGTGGCTCACACCTGCAATCTCAGCATTTGAGAGGCAGAGGTGGAGAAGGATTGCTTAAGCCCAAAGTTTGAGACCAGCCTGGGCAACATAGCAAGAACTCATCTCTGCAAAAATAAAAAATAAAAATAAATTAGCTGGGTGTAAGGATGCACGCCTGCAGTCCCAGCTACTCGGGAGGCTGAGGTACGAGGCTCACTTTAAGCCAGGAAGTTGAGGCTGCAGTAAGCCGTGATTGTGCCACTGCATTCCAGCCTGGGTGACACAGTGAAACCTTAACAAGAAAGGAAGGAAGGAAGGAAGGAAGGAAGGAAGGAAGGAAGGAAGGAAGGAAGGAAGGAAGGAAGGAAGGAAGGAAGGGGGAAAGAAAAAAAAGCAAGCAAGCTAATAGGATGCCACACTAGCTAAGCAGCTCATCTGCTTTGACGGCTTCTGGTCTGGAGTGGCTGGAACTGGAATCATGAGGTCATTTCCAGATGTTGGTGATGTCATCTTTCCCCTGGGGCTGCTGATATTTGATATTTTGATATTTGTCCTTATTTGTCTTAACAAATTTGCGTATTTTCTCTGTTTTGAAAATAAGAACATAAAGTGATGGAGTCTTCTCCCCTTCGACCACCCTTGGTTACCAGGAAGCTCAGAGACAAATTCCAAGTCAGTTCTCTATCAGCCATGTAGGCTGGATGGTTAGATGCTTTCCTTTCCTACTCCTTTGATTTTCCACTTCTATTCTATGTTCTTTGACCTTGCTTCTCTATTTATATTTTAACTTATGGTTGATTTTATTGTATTTGGGCTAAAATAATATTTTGGATTCTGGGAAGTATATATTCAGGGCAACATGGACCTATGATCCTGGGTTGAAAGATAAACACTTAAAATTTTTTTTTAATATTTTAGATTTTCAGCTAATGTTTTTCCCCCTCCCTGCATTTCTTCGTACCCCTGTCTTCACGCCCCACTGCCACCCTCTCATTCAGTCAACAAGACCAGGTGGCATCTTTGCCTCAGGGAAGGAATGTCACAGTAGAAGGACGAGAAAAGTTTTTCTAAGGGTCTTTGGGCCTAAGCAGTAGATTGGGAGAGGAGGTATGGGGTCAGCCCGAGCAAAGCAGAAGCTTCTTAGGTTGGAGGGGCAGGGAGCAAACGGAAGCTGAGAGTGAGCAAACAGCAGAAAGGCCAGATTACTGGGGAAAACCTGTCTTGGAGGGTGGCCTGCTTCCCACCAACACAACGGAAAACACCAGCCCTGTGGCAGAATGGCTGTGCGGTTGGACAGATGGGCCTGAGACCACCTCTCGGAGAATCCCGCACCCCAGAGGGCACAGGGACTATGCAGAATGACTCCCATATGCCTGAGGAGGGGAGAGTCTGGATCATATGGCAGCATCCTTCAGGGACCCAAGGCCCAGGTGAGATGATGGTCTTCACTCCAGACACCAGCATGCAGGGACAGAGGCTGAAGACATGTGTTGGGTTTGCCTGGATGCTTCATAGCCCCCACAATGGCGATCAATCCAGGGAAACAAAAACTTGACAGACGAACTTTCTGTCATGTGTCAGAATGGTACTCACAAACAACAACAACAACAAAAACTGAGTTGCTTTATAAAGAAATAGTTCTAAATCTTGCAAACATGAGTTTGCAAATGCTGATAAGTCAGCCTCTCAATGGAATGGAATGGAGAAACAAATATAAAAAAGCAAAAGGGCCGGGCTCCGTGGCTCAGCCTGTAATCCCAGTTCTTTGGGAGGCCAAGGCAAGTGGATTGCCTGAGTTTGCGGGTTTGAGACTAGCCAGGGTGAGGCCTCATCTCTACAATAAATTAGCTGGGTGTGATAGCACCCACCCGTAGTTCTGGCTACTTGGAAAGCTGGGGCAGAAGGATTGCTGGAGCCCAGTAGGTCGACACTGGGGTGGCAGTGAGTGTGCCACTGCACTCCAGCCTGAGCGACGGAGTGAGACTCCAACATGGAAAAAAAAAAAAAGCAACAAAGAGCCTAATCCTAAAATTAGTTCTTTCTAGAGCCTTCTAGGAGAGGGAACCTCAGGGCCTGATGCAGTGTCTCACACCTGTGATCCCAGCACTTTGGGAGGCCGAGGTGGGAGAATTGCTTAAGCCCAGGAGTTGGAGACCAGCCTGGGTAATATAGGGAGACGCCTATCGCTGTTAAAAGAAAGCAGAAAGAGAGAGAGGAACCACAGGACACACTGTCCCCCCTAGGGGCCCTGGGATGTCCCACAGATACGGATAGAATTTCCATGCTTAGGACATAACTCGATCGGTCTCCCACGTTGTGATGGACCGGGAAGCGGTCTGACTCACTCGCGCCGCCACCGCACACGCCAAATAGCCTGGCAGCTTTCCAGCTGCTTCAGGAAAGAAGCGGCATTTCAACCACTGTCGTTGGCCTCCGTCCCTGATGCCAGCCTTCAGGGCTGCGTGGAACAACGAAGGAAGGCTCGCCTGGCCCTGGGAGCGTCGGCGCTCCGCGGTTCCGAGCCGTGCGCTTTCGCTGATGGAGACGGGCGGCGGCGGCGGCAGCCAGTCGTCGGCCTGACCGTCCTTGACCCGGACGTCTTTCAAATGAGCGTAAGAATAATTTCTTCGTGGGGGACTGATGCCGAACAGACGTTCGCCAAGCCCCTTAGGACCACCGTGACAGGTCCCTCCGTAGGACTGAGGCTGTTGTTAGGTAGTCATTTTCCCTTCTCGTTTTGATTAAAAAAAATGATGCATGCGCGTGGGTGCGCACAGATGTGCCCGTGCCAATGCGGACATGCGCACTGGAGACGTCTCCTCGCGTAGCCAGGGACGTCGGAGGATGGCGTCCGCGAAGCGGCACCCCCGACAGCCCCGCGTTACGCACACGCACACGCGCACGCACACGCGCTCCGGGGGAGAAAAGACTCCATGGAAAGAACCTCGAGGCATCCTGGCTGCAGCCGTTGGCGGCGACGGGCGCCGCGGTCCCCGCAGCCCCCGCGCCGCGCTCTCGCGGAGGCGCCGCTCTGGTGCCCTCTGCCGCCGCTGGGGAGGCCCACGCTGCTTCAGAAAGGGAGCCACCACAGCCTCCCGCGGGGAAGGGCTCGACCTCTCGAAGGTTTCCTCCTGAATTCGAGTTCTTTGGGCCGGGGGCTAGGTTTCCCCTGAATCCTGAGCTACCCTGTTACATCAGCCTCAGTGTTCACCCCAAAGATGGAACTGGGATGTCTTGGAACAGAAGAGGAATCTGGCCAAGCCCGAGGAGTCCCGGGGATTGGAACAGAGCACCAAGGCATTCCAGAGCGATCTTTTGAGAGGATCATCTGGGTCTGGTCTTACATAGCCCCAGGGTGTGGTGTTCTCGGGGCGAATCATTTGAAAATCCACTTTAATTTCATGTTTTGCCCATCGAGCCACGGAAGGCTTGAATGTGGTCCGGCGTGTGATGGTCTTCACTGGGGGTGTCGCCTCTGTGCCTTTCCTTCACACCTGGGTATGGCCGAAAGATCCAGTGTTCATTTACTCTGTAAGTGAAAAGGATATTTGCCCATTAATTTCAACGCCAGTGCTCCAAGCCCCATATAAGGCACAGTTAATATAGTCTCACTTCAGATGACACTCGGAGGAGCAGGAGGACAATTTGCGGGGGGAAAGGAATAAGAGGCAGCGCGCACTGAACGGGAATGTTAATATTTACTCGTTGCCACCCTTGGTATCTGGGCGGCTGCACAGTCACTAAGTGGGGATTACATCTTCAATTAAGTAGTGGTAGCGGGAGACTTGGAGATGTTCCACAGAGGGAAACTGCCGAAATCATACTTTAAGGAGAATAATTTTTTTAAAAGCTACAAAAAAATTGAAAGAAAAGCCCGAGGGGAAAAAATAGAGGGAACATTTCTGTTTAGGGAATCCTAATATTTTGGCTGAACACATTATGTAAAATTAAATACTATTTTAAACCAAGGAGATATAATATCTAATTAAGTTTTTGTGGTTGATGGGCTTAGAGAGGATTGTGAATGTTACATCCATTGAAACGAAAGAAGTAGAAAAATTAAATAACATGGTTCTATAGTGACTTTCGCCCAGACACCCAGGCCGACTTCCACATTCCACACTTACTCTGCTCCTGCCTGCCTCACACCGAAGACGTGAAAGATAAAAATGAGAATGTGCACGACCACCTCGCTAAGTCTTATAACGACCCCAAAAAGCAGGGTTCAGGGGGTCTGCCTCGTTTTTCAATCTGCAGGCATGAGCTCCGGGTGACCAAGGACTTGCATCCAGGGTCATCCAATGGGTCAAGGTGGGGAGAGCAGAGCCACCCCCTCCCAAGGGCATCTGGAATCCTCTGGTCCCGGCATGCTCTCTGCTCCGGCCTAGGAAGAATGTCACACTTAGGGGACTGGAGTTTCTGACCAGAGTTATTAGGGAGCACTAGGATTTTAAGACTCTTTGGAGATTTAGGAGAATCTCAATGTAAGGCTTGTAGAAACCAGAGATGGAAGATGGTTTTAAAAGGATGTTGACTTTTAAGATTAATTATTATATGAAGATATTTTCAAGTTAATTATTTTCCAATAATCTTTAAAGGTAGAAAATCAAAGGATTACTCTGTGGTTTTTGGAGGGCAGTTTTTAGTTTCTTTTTGTTTGGGTTTGTTTTTCTTTTCTGAGTCGGAGTCTCACTCTGTCACCCAGGCTGGAGTGCAGTGGCATGATCATGGCTCACCACAGCCTTGACCTCCTGGGCTCAGGCAATCTTTCTACCTCAGCCTCCCAAGTAGCTGGGACTACCGGTATGTGCTATCACACCTGGGTAGTTGTTAAAATTTTTGCAGAGACAAGGTTTCACTATGTTGCCTAGGCTAGTCTCAAACTCCTGGACTCCAGCGATCCTCTTGCCTTGGCCTCCCAAAGTGCTAAGATTATAGGTGTGAGCCACTGTGCCCAGCCTGGAGGGCAGTTTTTTAAAACTTAGCTTGAATAGTAAGTTTTCTCAAACTGAGTAAAACCGAAATATAGTACATAAATATACCAAAAGGCAACATCGACAAAAACAATACCCAAGTGCAAAGACTGAATAGTCCAATCATATTTCATTGGCTTTTCCCTTTAAATTTTTCATTAAAGATGAACAATAAAAGAACTAGCTCACCATTTTAAAAAGTTTAGTAATATCTATTCTGTCTATAGTTCCTGATATATAAATATATATATATGTGCATATATATGAATATATATATACACACATCAGGATATATATATATATATTTTTTTTTTTTTAAATAGAGATAGGGTCTCGTTGTGTTGTCCAGGCTGGTCTCAAACTTCTAGGCTCAAGCAATTCTCCCACCTCGGTCTCTCAAAGTGCTGGGATTACAGATGTGAGCCACTGTGCCTGGCCATATAGTTCCTGATATAAATTAAGCAGGACATATTTAATATTTGAGGGGGAAAAAAAGAACTCTCAGGACATCTTTATATAGAGTTGGAAAAATTTTGGTCAGAAGGCTATTTGAAATTAGAATATTCAAATTATAATTTGGCAGTTAGGAAGTGGTTTAAATAATTAAAAATGAGGAATAAGCTTCAAGAAGTTGCTCTTTGGTGGTCATTTTTGTTTCAATTGCCACAAGCAAGAAGTAGGTTTTAAAAATAGACCACCAGGGCAGAGCAAGTGTTTCTAACAGGCACTTGCAGGCAGGATTCTAGAAATTTCAATCATTTAACAAATTGCGCCATTAAAAGTCCTAATAGGTCTAAAAGCCATTCTTAAAAGAACTTACTAAGTAATTTGACCTACATAATCATCTTGTTAAATTCATTTGATATCATGAGACAGTTAGTGAAATATGCATAGTACATTATATTAAAGAGAAAAGTACCCTTCAATTGGTATCTGATGTGCATTTTGCAATCACAGCTATTAGTTGTCTATAAAACTCCTAGACATTATTTGATTTTATTTTATTACTGTTATATCATTTTACTTTGTAACATATAGGGGTGGAGATTACAGGTCTGCTATTGCTTACTAGGAAATATTTAACAAAGGATGCTTTATTTATTAGTATAAAGAGACACAGTGGATTATTGGGAGATTAAAGTGATGATACGGCTGCCGTACTTGTCAAAAATATAGCCTTAATTCAATAGCAAGGCGACAGTCAGTCTCTGAACTGATCTATGCCTGAGCAAATTGGCTCTGAAAACAGGACATTGCTCTCTTAAAATGATCTTGGTAAATTTCTATAATTGCACATCATCAAAAAAACAAACAGCAACAGCAAACCCACAGAGTGATTTCTCAATTGGAAGTTTACTTTCTATCTGTCAGGAGTCCCTATTTTTTTTTATTTTTGGCATTCCTAACATCCCAAGTCAATAACAGAGAATGATACTTAATGTTACTAATCTTTGTGGGAAACACAGTATTGTTATAACAAGCAAATTGAAAGGAAAATTTAATAAAGGGAGCAACGGAAGGAAAAAAGCTAACATTTATTGAGTGCTTTCTGTGTACCAGGCACTGTGCTAAGTGTCTCATAAATACTCTCAGGTTATCTCATTAATCCTAATCCTACATACAGCTGCTTAGTGAATAAGGAGACTTATTTTTAAATGTTGAATATTTACTATTTTATCTTTTGTCTTCCTTTGGTTCATGTCATTTAAGTTCTGCTACTAACTTGTATCATCAGTACTACACATCTGGTTGAGAGGGAATAGTTGCTATCACTTGTCAATGGATATATGTTTACTGCAATTGGTGTCTATATTTTATCTATTATTAACTCTTTTTTTTTTTTTGAGCCGGAGTCTCACTCTGTCGCCCAGGCTGGAGTGCAGTGGCACGCTCATGGTCACCGCAGCCTCGACCTGCAGGCTCAGGCAATCCTTCCGCCTCAGTCTTCCAAGTAACTGGAACCACGGGCACACGCCACCACACCTGGCTAATTTTATTTATTGTAGAGACGAGGGCTTGCCAAGTTGTCCAGGCTGGAATCTAACCTCTGGGCTCAGGCAATCCTCTCAGTTTTGCCTCCCAAAGTGCTGGGATTACAGGAGTGAGTCACTGCGCCTGGTTTATTATTAACTCTTAAAAGAGAAACTTGATCAGAATTTTAATTTGAGTATAGTCAGTCATAAAATATGTTTCCCTGAAATGCCAGCTCTTTGCTAATCCTTGTGAATTTAAAGAACTCTTATAAGACTGTAAACTGCAATCACGTAGTTACATAAACCATCAATTTGTTCTTTAACATTTACTATTTGTATTATTTGCATTTCAGGATAAATTTAGGGATATTTCAAGGTAGAACGCTACAGATTCTGATTTATTTCAAGTTCTAAGCCAAGATATGGTATAGACCCTTTCTCAATTATTCTAAAATGTCGTAAGCTGAAACCCACCCAGTATATCACAAACCTTTACGGTGTAGTAGGAGCAGTTTAGATTCACAGCGCCCTCTGCTGTTACTCCTTGAGTTTATCACTTGGTTCTAAAATTCATGAGAGAGATGTCAGCAAGGAGACAAACCCATCCATCCCTTCGGATCAGGTCCTCGGCTTTTAGGGTTCAGAACTTGAATACTGACAGTGAGCCCAAATCCAAGCAGGCTTGAGAGACTGATGTTCACTGACTGAACGACCTGGATTTCTGTTTCCGTGTCGCCCTTTCCCGAGTTCCCGGGCGACTACATCCAGATGCTTAGACGACATCTAATGGACATTTTACATCTAACATCTCCAAACCCCACCTCCTTATTTCACTACTCCCAGTCCCAATGAGACATACTTCCTGGTCTTCCTGTCTCCATTAGTGCATCACCACTCACTCAGTCGCTCAGCCCCTAAACCTAGGAAAGTGTCTTGATAGATGTATTGCATCCAACAGAGAGTACTTGAAGGTGACTGAAGTTCAAAATCTGCAAGACAGAATAAATACATAATTTTTAATGAATAAATTCCAGGTTTTTTGGGTCCCCCTCATATAAAATGGCACTGGTGTCATTTCTTTCACCTAGGATAGAGTGAGTCCTTCATAAATATCTACTGAGTAAAGCTGGGTGTGGTGGCTGATGCCTGTAATCCTAGCTCTTCGGGAGGCCAAGGCGGGAGGATCACTTGAGGCCACACCACGAGTTTGAGACCAGCCTGAACAACATATTGATATCCTCTTCTCTGCTAAAATCATTTTAAAATTTAAAAAATCTTAAAAATGAATAAGGCAGTAAATATAGGAAGCAGAATGTCAGCGTTATTATGAATCATTAAAAAAAAAACTATGAAAAGTAGCATAAGGTAGAGCTGTCAGTCCAGAAAAGAAAGAAAAAAAGAAAGAAAAATGCATAAGGCCAACATGTTATTTTCAGTAAAGTGCCCTACATAGAGAGACACCAGTGCCATTTTATATGAGGGGGGACCCAAAAAACCTGGAATTTATTCATAAAAAATTATGTATTTATTCTTTCTTGCAGATTTTGAACTTCAGTCACCTTCAAGTACTCTCTGTTGGATGCAATACATCTGTCAAGACACTTTCCTCCACTGCTCAAAACAGTTTTCAAACTCATCAATATTGATGTCTTTTCATGCTTCTGCTGTTTTTCGTTTTACCTCTTTCACATCAGCAAAACATTTCCTTTTGAGGACTTTTTTTTAATCTGAGGAAACAAACAAAAAAAGTGCCGCTGTGGTGAGATCAGGTGAATAAGGAGGGTGGGGCCCAAGGATCAGGCTGTTTATGGTCAAAAACTGCTCAACACTCAGTGTGGTGTGGGCAGGTGTGCTCATAGATCACTCATGATGAAATGGGCAAATGCATGGAAAGAATCTCCAGAAAAAAATTCACTGAAGTTGAACGTAGCCTCCCACAACAATGTTAGCTGGTACATTGATGCGATGGGATCCCAGAACACTTACCTATCGGGGGAAGCCTGTACTACAAGGGGCCCGTCCTCCAAAAAATCATTCTGGGTTTTTTGGGATCCCTCTTATTTTCCTGGATTCCCTTTACCTAAGTAGAAAAGAATTCTACAGCCTTACTTAGGCAGGCAGAGATCCAGCTTAGGTTTCTAAGTTAAAATTATAATTGACAAAATTTTGTTTAAATTTAAAGCGTACAACTTGATGTTTTGATATACAGATACATTGTGAAACAATCATCCTCCCCACATGGTTACCTTTTTTGTGGGTGGTGAGAACACTTGAGATCTACCTTCTTAGCAAATTGTAAGTACACAATACGCCATTGTTCACCATAGTCACCTGCTGCACATTAGATCTCCAGAACTTGTTCATCCAGCACAACTGAAACTTTGTACCCTTTGGCCAACATCTTCCCATTTCCCGCACCCTCGGCCCCTGGTAACCACCATTCCACTCTGTGCATCTATGAATTCCACCTCTTTAGATTCCACAAGCAATATTAGTCTTTCTGTATCTGGCTTCTTTCACTTAATATGATGTCCTCCAGGCTCATCCATGGTGTTGCAAGTGGCATGATTACCTTCTTTTTTTCTTTTTTTTTTTTTTTGAGTTGGAGTCTCACTCTGTTCACCCAGACTGGCATGCAGTGGCCG
>NW_007115821.1:26373-72710 GCF_000164805.1 Carlito syrichta
CTCACCTCAGCCTCCCAAAGGCGCAGGATTACAGGCTGAGCCACCGAGCCCGGCTACCTTCTTTTTTAAGGATGAATAATGTTCCATTGTATGTAATGTGCGTATGTTTATATTGTACATACATATACATAAGTATAGACATATATATACATATATCTACACACATTTATATGCATATGTAAGTGCGCATATGTATCACATTGTCTTTATTCATTCATCCATCCATGGACATTCAAACTGTCTTCTTATTGCAGGATAGTGCTGCAATAAACATGGGGGTGCAAATACCTCTTCAAGATATTAATTTCATTTCCTTTGGATATAGAGCCAGGAGTAGGATTGCTGAATTATGTATATGGTAGTTTTATTTTAAATTTTTGAAGAACTTCTCTATTATTTTCCATAATGACTGAGCCACTTACATTCCCACCAATAGGGCACAAGTTTCCTTTTCTTGCATATCTTTCCCAATACTTATTCTCTCTTGTCTTTTTGATGATAACCATCCTAACAGATGTGAGGTGATATCTCATTTTGGTTTTAATTTGCATCTCCCTGATGATTAGTGCTGTTGAGCACTTTTTCATGTGTTTGTTGGCTTTTAGTGTTTCTTTTTGAAAAATTTCTATTCACGCCATTCATTCATTTTAAAATCAGGTTATTTTGGTGGTGGTGTTGTTTTGTGATTTTTTTCCTGTGGAGTTGTTTGAGGTCTTTATATGTTTTGGTATCAGGTGATAATGTTGGCTTCATAAAATAGGTCTAGAAGTGTTCCTTCTCTTCTGTTTTTGGAAAAGTATAAGAAGGACTGGCATTCATTCTTCCTGGAATGTCTGGTGGATTCACCTATGAAGCCGTCTAGTCCTGATCCTTTCTTTTTGGGAGGTTTTTGATTACTGATTGAATCTTCTTGTTTGTTTTTGTTCTATCCATGCTTTCCGTTTCTTCTTTATTTGATTTTGATAGGTTGCACGTTTCGAGGAATTTTTCTATTTTTTCTAGGTTATTGTGGGGGCTAACACAACTCTGTCTTGGATACTTACTCACTGAGTTGACTTCTGACTAAGTCTGGAAATGCCTCTAAGATTTCTACTTCCACATACTAGCCTTAAATTCTGCCTTTAGGTCAAAACAAGCTTGATGTTATCATAAACACATATTTACCATAAACTCTGCTCTTAGGCAAATTCCCTGTAGTGTATAAGCCTTGGGACTGGGAGGGTAACAGTTCAGGTATTCCCCAATTCATGGCTACCCAAGACATGGCTTCTGTTTGTACGTCCCTATTAAATGTTTCTTTCCGAGAAAGTGGATTTGTCAGCCTCTTTTTTCAATCTCTCAGCTCTCTTGGTCCTTGGGGATAGGTTTGTATATACTTACCTACTGCAGAACAGTTATTGAATTTGTTGGCATATAAATATTTACAATGATCCTTTATGTTTTTTTTAACTTCTTTTAATGAAAGTTGTCTCTTTGTGGTGGGATTAGCCCATTAAATTTTTTTTCTGAAGCATCTGTTATAATGTCTCCTCATTCATTTCTGATATTATTTGTTTGAGTCTTCTCTCTTTTTCTTCTTAGTCTAGCTAAGGGTTTCAAAATTGTGTTTATTTTTTCAAAAAGCCAACTCTTAGTTTTAATTTTTTTTTCTATTTTTAATTCTCTGTTTTATTTGTTTCTGATCTAACTTTTATTATTTCCTTTCTTCTGCTACCTTTGGGCTTAGTTGGTTCTCATTTTACTAGTTCCTTGAGGCGTAAAGTTAGGTTGTTTATTTGAGATCTTTCTTCTTTTCAATGTAGACATTTATTGCTATAAACTTCCCTCTAGGTACTGCTTTTGTGGCATCCAAATAGAGCAGTTTTAGGTTCACAGCAAAATTATCCAGAAAATATAGCAAGTCTCCATATTCCTCTGCACACACACACACACACCATCCCTCACTGTGGACACCCTGCCCCTGAGTGGTACATTTACCATAACTGGTGAACCTACATTGACACATCATTATTACTCCAAGTCTGTTGTTTACATTAATGCTTATTCTTGATATTGTATAGAGTTTTGACAAGTGTGTAATTACATTTATCCACCATTCTGGTATAATACAGAATAGTTGCACAGTCTTGAAAATCCCCACACCCACCAGTCCTGGCAACCACTAATCTTTCCATTATGTTGTGTTTTTAAGTCTCTTCTATATATGTGTGTGTATTAATATTATTACAAAACTGAATGCAAGCAATTTTATTTCCTGTTTTGTTTTCTCTTTAAACTTTTAAAGCCTTATATTGTAGAAAATCTTGAGCATACATAAAAAGCAGAGAGATAGCTGTAGTAAATGTCCATATGTTCAACATTTGGTTTCAATCATTATCAATATTTTGTCAATTGTGCTTCATCTATCTCCTCCCACCCTTTTACCCCAGAAGTATCTTTAAACAAATCTAAAGCATCATGCTATTTCATGTATAATATTGAAATACATATGTATATAAATTGCTTTCTTCATTTAACATGGTTTCGTACATATTTACTCATGTCATTTACTATGATGAGAAACGTTACTTTTAACCTCTACCAAGTATCATTATGTGACTGTATGGCAAACCTTTGGATGTATCTTTGATTATTTCCTTAGATGCATCTCTAGAAGTAAATTACAGAATCAAAGGGCAAAAATCTTAAAAACACAAGTAAGCCGCCTGAGTCCGCGGGTTCAAGACTCGCCGGGGCAACTTGGCGAGACCTCATCTCTACAAAAAACAAAAAACAAAAAATTAGCCAGGTGTGGTAGCACGTGCCTGTAGTTCCAGCTACTTGGAAGGCTGAGGCTGAAGGATCACTGGAGCCCAGCAGGTCGAGGCTGCGGTGGCCGGGAGTGGCCACTGCACTCCAGTCTGGGTGACAGAGTGAGACTCCAACTCAAAAAATAAAAAATAAATAAATAAATACACACACAAGTAACATCATCTTGAAGTTGTGTCAATTTGTTTTCCAATCAGTGGGCTGTGAAAAGTCCTATTTCCTTGAACCCTCCCCAACTCTGGATATTAGCAATTTGTATTCGTCAGGTTTTCATTACAGATAACATAATTTATTCTAGCTAAAACAGTTATATTACCCGTTATTAGAAAATCATTAGAAGACTGTGAGGAGCTGATTGAGCTCCGAAGAATGAATCCTGGAACCAGACTGCAAAGCTGGTTCACTAAGAGAGCCACCTGTGCCACAGTCTGGAAGTCTGGGATTAAGAAAGTGATCACCACAGTTGCAGGCCCTAGGCCCACAGTGCCTCTGTTGTGATTCACACTCTCAAAATGGGTGCATCTTAACCCCAAGAAACTAGTCATTGGACCCTGGGTCTTCTACTGCTGGTGCCACAGAAACCTCAAATGCCTCTGTGACCTGGTTTGCTTGCAGAAGCAGCATAACCCACAAAATTACACCACTTCTGCCTCATAATTCCAATTTTTGTTTCTCAAAATTCATATGAGCACATTGCCAGATGGAAGGAAGGCCATCTAAAAAACAATTCCAGCCATAAGGGAGTGCAAGAGAAATGTAGTGTTTTGCCTTTAGCAGGCAGTAAGACATGATGCAGAGTGGTTGGAACGGAGCTGAGTGAGCCAATCTGCAGTATCAGCCACAGTCCACCCCTTTGGCAGTGCAGAACCTATATACAGCCTTCTGTCAATAAACCTTCCAAACAAAAATAATAGCAAAACCAGCATAAGGAGCCCCTACCTTATGCAAATAAAAATGAGCTTATCCCAGCAAGGAGACCCAAACCTCACTATTTCCATCTCTAAGTGATGTTCATTTCTCTTCTAATATAATCACATACCAATACCTTGTACTCTATGCAATAAATGATAAATTTCACTGCCTTTCTATATTAAATATCCTAACTTACTCTACATAATATAGTTGGTAAAAGAGAAAGGGAGAAAAAATAAGTAGTATTATTTATAAAATTAGGATCATGGATCTCATTTCTTAAGTTGGTTGTGAGGTATCTAAAACCAGTCAAAATTCAAAGATATTGTTTTACAACTGGTTTATTTGATTCACAATCCAAATGAGGCTCACATATTTGTTTGGTCTGATACATCTCTTTTATTCAACACAGCCCTCAACTTTGTGTGTGTGCTTTTATTTGTTGGAGAAACCGGGTTATTGTTTTAAATGTAGAATATTTCCTATTATGGATTTGATGGATTGCTGATTACTTTCTCTCTCTCTTTTTTAGGGACAGGATCTTACTATGTTACCCAGGTTGGTCTTGAACCCCTAGACTCAAATGATCCTCCTACATCCTACCTCAGTCTCTCTAGTAGCTGGGACTATAGATGTCTGCCACTACACCCGCTTGATTACTTTCTCTTGACATCATTTAACTTATTCTACTAGTCCCTATATTTCCTGAAAACTGGTAGATATTCTAAAGACTTGACTCAGCTGGACACGGTGACTCATGCCTGTAATCTTAGCACTATGGGAGGCGGCTGTGAGAGGATTACCTGAGTCCATAGGTTTGAGACTGGGCAACATGGTGAGATCTCATTTCTACAATAAATCAAAAAATTAGCTGGGCATAGTGGCACACATCTGTAGTTCCAGCTACTTGGAAGGCTGAGGCGGAAGGCTCACCTGAGCCCAGCAGGCTGAGGCTGCGGTGGTAGTGAGCGTGCCACTGCACTACAGCCTGGGTGACAGAGTGAGAATCCAACTCAAAAAACAAACAAACAAACAAACAAACAAGCGACTCAATTCAGGCTTTGTTTGTTGTCAATGAGAACTTGCAGGGGTTGCTGTATACTTTATTTCATATAACTTCATGATGCATGTAATGTCTATGCCAATTTCAGAGACTCTAAGATTGATCAGTGGTTCATATGGCCTTGGATCCTTCCATTATAAAGATTCTCACCAACATTTCACCTAATGACTTCAGTATCCCTGAGATTGTGACCTGGAGAGATTATGTCATGAGGGATCAATATGGGTGATTTTTCCAATTCTACCATTATTTCTAAATGTATTAGTTGGAATTCTTTTACAAAGAACTTTCCGTCACAACCATCTGGTTACCTTGAAACAGAAAGAATAAACTATTCATACAGAGCAACATGAATGAATCTCAAAACTTTGTGTGGAGTAAAAGAAGCCAGACACAATAGAACACACTGTGGGAGTCCATTTATATGAAGTTCAAAGACACAGGCAAAACTAATTTAAAAAATTAATAATTTAAAAAATTTAAATCAGAATACTGGCTATCTCTTGAGGGAGGTCTTGAAAGGGAAGAGTCTTCTGAAATGCTAGAACTGGGTGGTGGTTTCATAGGTGTAAACTTATGTATTACAAATATTCATCAAATTGTACAGTTAAAATCAGCACACTGTCTTCTTTCTCAATTAAGACTGCCAGATTTAGCAAATAAGAATACAAGCTATCAGCCGAATTTGAATTTCAGATAAACAATAAATAATTTTTTACTATAAGTGTATTTGAAATGTGCAGGATCAATGCCAGGGTCAAGACCAGCTGCGGAAGTCAAAGTCTGGAAGAGGAGGTAGAGGGTCAGAGAGAAGTTGTTAGCCAGGGACCATGCAGGGCAGCCCATGAAGAAGTCTATGGAAGGTTTGGTGTCTGGTGATTGGGCTGCAGTTGCTGTCATTCAACAGAGCTGGAAATTGAGAATCAGAGTTGAATGTGAAGCAGGGGAGTGAGGACAGACTGAGACCTGTGAAGACATTGGAACCTATATCTGTTTTTCAGCACCTCCAACTTTGACCTTGATGCAGAAGAAGCTGGTGCCTCTCACCACAGAGCTGCACATGCAGCTGGTCCAGGACCCAGAGAGACTGAAGAAAGTACAGAAAGGAGGAGACTGCTGATGAAAGACTGCATGAGTGAGCTGCAGCCTCTAAATGGCCGTCAGGCCCTAATGGCTGCTGTTTCACTCTTACCTTTCACTTCTTATGAAAATGCTTCTCTTGGCCAACCTTAACCTAGGAGTTAAGGGAGGAGAATTCCAGATAGTTCCAGTTTAGCCAGTTTGGCTCCATACAAAACCACCATGATTCATCCCACCTTTTCAAATAAAGATAACAGCAAAAGTATGCTTCAGGGTAACACGTTTCAGTGATCCCTCATGCAACAAAAAGTACACTAAATTCTCTCTCAAAAAAAAGAGACAGGCTGGACACTGTGGCTCATGCCTGTACTCTCAGCATTTTGGGAGGATGAGGTGGGAGGATTGCTTGGGCCCAGGAGTTTGAAATCAACCTAGGCAAGATAGTGAGACCTTGTCTCTACCACGAAAAAAAAAAAAAAATCAAAAAATTATCTGGGCATGGTGATATGTGCCTGTAGTCTTAGCTACTTGGGATGCTGAGGCAAGGATCACCTGAGCCCAGGAAGCCAAGGTTGCGGTGAGTCATGAGTATGCTACTGCACTCCAGCCTGGATATCAGAGACAACTTGACTCAAAAAAAAAAAGTTGTTTTTAAAGAGGAGACGAAGTCTCATCTTCTGAATTATTTTTTCTAGCTTCGTCATACTCTACCTCTGATGGCCTACAATTTAAATAGTGAGTTATTGTGCTGTCGTTTTTTTCATTAAGTTTTATCACAGGACATGGGAGTCACTGCCCTCCAGACATTCCTCCACAGCCCCAATATGTACTGGCTATTTCCACTGTGTACTACCAGTTTCCCTCTGAGGGTCAAGACCAGTCACCTCAGCCAGGACAGAAACTCCTGTTGTGCCCGAGGAGCTCACAGTGGCCAGGCAACCATGTCAGTTTCCAGTGTAAAGGAACCATTGCTGTGTTTCCTGGTAGAAGTGTTCCATCCTTGGGAACAAAGCCTCTAGACGAGCAGATTCCAAAATTAGGCAATGGGAAGCAAACAATTTGTTAGGAAACACTAAGGGTAAAAATGGGAACGAGAGCCAGGCACAATGGCTCACGCCTGTAATCCCAGCACTTCGGGAGGCAGAGGAGAAAGAATTGCCTGAGCCCAGGGGTTCAAGACCAGCCTTGGCAACTTGGTGAGACCTTACCTCTACAATTAAAAAAATTAACTAGCCATGGTGGCCCACACCTGTAGTTCCAGCTACTTGGAAGGCTGAGGCAGAAGGCTCACCTGAGCCCAGCAGGTCGAGAGTGTGGTGGCCGTGAGTGTGCCACTGCACTCCAGCCTGGGTGACAGAGTGAGACTTGGACTCAAAAAAAAGAGAATGAAACTGGGTGTGGTTGCTCACGTCTGTAATCCTATCACTTTGGGAGGCCAAGGCGGGAGGATCACTTGAGTCCAAGAGTTCTAGATCAGCTTAGGCAACAGAGTGAGACCTCATCTCTATGAAAAATTTTAAATTTTAGCTGGAGTGGTGGCATGTGCCTTAGTCCTAGCTACTCGGGAAGCTGAGGTAGGAGGATCTTCTGAACCCAGGAGATTGAGACTGAGGTAGCCATGATTGTGCCACTGCACTCCAACCTAGGCAACAGAGTGAGAAACTAACTCAAACAATGAATGACTGAAAATGACAATTGTGAGAAGTCATAATTATCATTCTCATTTTCACTCCTTGATTTCCATGAATCCTGGCTACTGGCCAATGAATTGGAGCATACTGCTTCATGGAGGGCATCACCCAAGTGGCTTCTAGCTGGAAATGTAACTGAATTTTTACAAGGCCATTACACCATTCTGTGAGGCCAGATGCTTCAGGGTGATGTCGAGCACAGGACCAGAGAATTCCATGGACATGAACCCACTGTCACACTTCATTTTTCTGTAAAGTAAGTTCCTTGGTCAGAAGCAATGCATCATGGACTACTAAAGCAGTGGAAAAGACTGTTAAGTCTGTGGTCTTGGAGACATTGTGGGCAGGGGAAGCAAATCTGTATACAAAGCAAGTGTCAATTCCAATGAGAACAGAGTACTATCCCTTTAAATGTGGAAGTGACCCAGTGAAAACAATTTAATACCATGTGACTGACAGATCTCCCTGGGGACAGAGGCTACACTGGAAGTTCCTCGTTGATCTTTGCTGTTGGCATGTTGGTCTGTGGAAGTCCATGCTAAGCCCAAGAAATGTCTTCTGTTTTTGCCACTTTGGTCATTTTTTTTTTTTTCACGAAGTTTTTAGACAAGTCAAAAGAGGCTTACTGATGATAGTAGAGCGGCTCATTTTGTACATGGAATGATTAAGAACCTTCTCTGCTGAGGTTGCTCTTGGGTAAGCCGTCACACAAAATACACACAGCTGGAGGGCACATAGCTGGGTGTGGTGGCACACGCCTGTACCCATTAAGAGAAGTCTGTCCACACACCTTTCCCTCAGGTGTCCTTGGTACCAATTTTCTTTTCTTTTCTTTTCTTTTTTTTAGAGTTGGAATCTCACTCTATCACCCAGGCTGGAGTACAATGGCATACTCACGGCCACTGCAGCCTTGACCTATTGGGCTTAGTTGATTCTTCCACCTCAGCCTTCCAAGTAGCTGGAACTATAGGCATGTGCCACCACACCCAGCTAATTTTTTTTATTTATTGTAGAGATGAGGTCTCGCCATGTTGCCCAGACTGGTCTCGAACCCATGGGCTCAGGCAATCCTTTCACCTCGGCCTCCCAAAGTACTGGGATTATAGGTGTGAGCCACTACACCCGGCCCACACCAGTTTTCTAATCGTGCTCTTTTCAAGTCCCTAATCACCTGGTCAAACAATGAGCTACTACCCACAAAAGAGTCAAACAATGACTCTCCTCCGGCCATGTCTTTTGGTAGGTAAAAAACGAGGGACCAGGTACACCGTTCAATTATGCCTACTGTGAGAATGCCACTTCATAGGGTCATAAATAATGTAACAGTTATCAGTTTTACTCATGAATCTGTTATCTGGGCAAGTCTCGATTGTGACCACTCATCTCTATCCCATGCGGTGTCACTTGGGAAACTTGATGGGGGCATGAGGATGGATTTCACTCATTTACATGGTTGGCAAGTTTGAGCTGGCTGTTGGCTGAAGACTAGCCAGGATCGTGGACCGGGTCTCTGTTTCTGTTCATGTAGCCCTCTCCATTGGTTTCTTGGGGATTCTCATAGCATGGTGGCAAGTTTCCTAGGCTGAGCATCCAAGAACCTCGGGAGTCACATGACACTCTAGCCTGGGAAACAGAGTGAGACTTCGACTTAAAAAAAAAAAAAGAGGCGGGCACATAGACTCCTCTTCTCTTTTTAAAATGTTGTTTTTTTTTTTAGAGACTGGATCTCACTATGTTGCCCAGGCTGTTCTCAAACTCCTGACCCTCAAGCAATCGTCCCACCTCTGCCCCACCTCCAGACTTCACTCTTTGATGAGCAAATGTCAAGGTTTTAGGAAAGAACGTGAGACAAAAGATATTATCGTGGCCTTCTTTGGAAATGTAATTTTCCATCATACAGGTTGAAAGGAAGAAGCAATGAAGCATAAACATCCGGGCTTCTTGCTCATGAAATGTTCTTGTGTCTTCTGGATTTACTTGAGACTGGTCTTATCTATACCATTTACACCTGAAAAAAAAGTGTACATGCCTGAGTTTATGACTCGATGAGTCAGACAACACTAGATTCATGAGGGCATCTCAGGCCACATGGGTAACTTGGTGCCTACAGTCGAATGTTTGGGGCCCCACTACTGCCTAGTAGCAAGCCATAAAGAGTTTCTCAAAAGGAGAATAGTAATCTGTAGAGTATGACATAATGTTCCTCCAAAATCCCAAAGGTCTGAGCAGTGAATCATCTGTAGGAGCTTGACAGCGTCTCCATGTGGCATCCCTATCTCTCACAGACACTTTGAGCAACATATTGGTCAGGGGTCTCCAGAGAGACAGAACCAGTAGGATGGAGATATCTATATCTATATATTTATATCTCTATATCTATGTATATGGGGGGGGGAGAGAGAGAGAGAGAGATGACAAGAGACATTGTGGGAATTGGCTCACACAATTATGGAGGCTAAAAAATTCCAAAATGGACAGATCATCTCTCATCTGCAAGCTGGAGAACCAGGATAGCCAGTGGCATGGCTCAATTAGAGTCCAAAGACCTCAAAACCAAGAAACTGATGGTATAACTCTCAGTTCAAGCCAAAGACCTGAGAAACTGAGAGGCCACGGGTGCAAGTCCTAGTGTACAAAAGTCAGAGAACCTGGAGTTCTGATGTTCAAGGTCAGGAAAAGAAGGATGCTCCAGCTCCCAAAGACAGAGAGAATTCATCTTTCCTTTGCCTTTTTGTTCTCTCTGGGTTCTCAATCAGATGGTGCTTGTCCATGTTGGAGAGGATGAATCTTCCTTACTCAATCCACTGATTCAAATGCTAATCCCTTCCAGAAACACCCTCACAGACACACCCAGAAACAATGATTTACCAGCCTTCTGGGCATCCCTTAATCTAGTCAAGTTAACAACTAAAATGAATCATCACAAGCACCAACAGATCTTCTGGGTCACATGGCCCAAATGGTGGAGCAGCATGGGAGGCTGGGCTTGTTGCAAAGCTTTCACTTATTCCAGACCCTACTGATACCTGACAGTCTCTGGGCTGACTTAGTAAGTATGATGGAACAGCATAGCCAAATGAGGTAAGTGTTGCCTGCAAAATCCAAGGAGGCTTACAGACCATTATGCTTCTTTCTTGCAGGCAGGAGGGGCCAGATATAGAAACTTGCCCTTCATCTTGGAAGGGATATCTCAAAATGTCCCAGACCCCAGACCTGTGAACCCCTAGACATTTTACTGAGCTGGCAGACTCCTGAAATGTAGTAGAATTAATTTCCTATGCTCTGGTATGCAAGTGTCTCACCAAGGTCTCTCTTGCTCACCAGGTCCAATCCATATGACATCAGTAATAGAATGAACCAACCTAATGCTCTGTGGAATGGAAAGGCAATCCAGGTCCTTACAGACTAGATCAGGACAGAGGGCCTGAGAGGTGACTAGCCATGAGGCAGGACATTGAAGGTGTGTTGCTGGCTCTATCAACTGAAAGTAAACTCTGTCTGATACTCGTAATTAACCAATATGGGGCAGGGAATGCAGTCTCCAGATCAGTAGCTAAATAGCAGGTCCTAGAGATGTGTTAACTAAATTTAGAAATGAAACCATGGCTGAAACAGCAACACAATGGACATCACCACTGATGAAATGTACGATAATCCACTGTCATTGCTCAACACCCACCTGTCTTCTGCACAGGCCAAAAGGCAAGTTGAAGAGGGATATGATAAGAACCACCATCTCCTCAGATTCTTCCAAGTCCTTGATGGAGACACTGGTCTCTGCAATCCCTCCAGGAATGTGACATTGCTTTTGGTTCAAGACTTTCAGAGGTAGAGGCAGTCATGGTAGCTTCCACTACACCTTTTCTACCAAAATAGAGCTCATGCCATGAGTCAGGGAGCCAATGTGAGGATTTTGCCTGTTGTTGAATGTGTCTATGCCAATTACACATGCTGAAGAAGAAATGGCAAGCTCAGGTTGACCATTTGCCAATCCAGGAAATGGTGTGCATCAGAAGGCCTCTATAGTAATGTTTAAGGCACCATCATCCAGAGAGCAAACCATGCCAAAAATCACACCCACATCTTGACAGCAACAGAACTACAAAGAAACCTAAATGTGCAGCCTTGACAAGTCTCTCATGCCATGAGAGGGAAAGAATGTGCTCCTGAGACCTGGAATGGTGACCTTACATGATCTCACTAATGATCCACTTTCCCTTGAACCTATGGGTCTGCAGGAATGGTCCACCTCCTCTGGCTAGAATATAGCAGCTTCTTCTTGACTGAAAATCCTGTGTTTCAACCAAGATGAAAGCTAAAATACTTGCCCTCCCCAATCAGTCACCGCCTCTCCTGTGGCTATCAGATCAATAGCCACAGTCCAGTCACTGGCTAAGGATGTACAGGGCCAGCTATGAGAGGAAAGGGACTATGCACCAAAGAGCTGCAGGACCTGGAACAAGGAGAAAATATTCACTGGCAATGAATGTTAAGGAGGGAGAGGGGAATACAAGATTGAAAAGGGGGGGGGCATGGTAGCTCACACCTATAATCCCAACAATTTGAGAAGTGAAGTAGGACAATCACTTGAGCCCAGGAGTGCAGGCTGCAGCGAGCCATGATCATACCTGATCATACCATTGCACTCTAGCCTGAGTGACAGAGTGAGACTCTGCCCAAAAAAAAAAAAAAAAAGACTGATTAAGGAAGAGTTTGTTGATGTGGAGGATACTTCCATGACTCAGGGGGCAGAACCCTAGGGAGAAGGGTTCCTGGAGCCAGCTCCAGCTGGAGGGGGTCCTGGAAGTTTGGAAGAAACGATGGTGCCCATAAATAAAGGTGACATCCTAGAAAGGTGTTGGGGCAGAGTACAGAGGAAGGCATCAGAAAGCTCCTTGTGTAAGACCTGAGGACCCACTGGTGAGAAAGAGCCCAGAGGTTCTTCCTTTCATTAAGTGATATGGGCCAGGGCCAGAGTTCATGCCTGCAGTCCCAGCACTTTGGGAGGCTGAGGCAGGAGGATCCTCTGAGCCCAGGAGTTCAAGACCAGCCGGGGCAACATAGTGAGATCTCATTTCTAAAAAAAATTTGTTTTTAAAGTGATACAAAATGAGTTAGTAAGAGAGCCATTGTCATCACTGAGAACCTCAGTACAGGCTGTTCTGTGGGACCAGATGGCAAGTCTTAACTGCCAAAGGCAAGTGGGTACAATGACCCTAATGGGCAGCAAGGCTGGAATGGCCACCAGGAGGACTTGACTCCCAGGGACCAGTTATACTGACTAATAGGTCATGGTTCCTAGGCACCAAAGAGATAGGCAGACAACAAAGAAGTGGTAAGTGTGTATTTAGATGCTCTGATAAGATATATGTGCTCCACAGGGTAAGGAGTCTACAAAGGCCAGGCATGGTGGCTCAAGCCTGTGATCCCAGAACTTTGGGAAGCCAAGATGAGGGGATTGCCTGAGTCCATGGGTTCGAGAACAGACCGGGCAACTTGGCGAGACCTCATCTCTACAATAAATAAAAAAATTAGCCGTGTGTGGTAGTGCGCGCCTGTAGTTCAGGCTATTTGGAAGGCTGAGGCGGAAGGGTTGCCTGAGCCCAGCAGGTCAATGCTGGGGTGGCCGTGAGTGTGTCACTGCACTTCAGACTGGGTGACAGAGTGAACTCCAACTCAAAACAAACAAACAAACAAACAAACTCTACAAAGATTCAGCAGCCAACTATGCTAAGGAAGTATGTAGGAACCAATACCGGGGATGCAGGAAGCTAGGTCAAGGCCAGGTTGTTGCAGCCAGCACCTCCCATCACTAAAAAGAGGCAGAGGACAGACACGCTGGCTCACACCTATAATTCCAGCACTTTGGGAGGTGGAGGTGAGAGGATTGCCTGAGTTCACGGGTTCGAGATCAGCCTAGGCAACTTGATGAGACATTGTCTCTACAATAAATAAAAAAATTAGCTGGGCGTGATGGTGCATGCCTGTAGTTCCAGCTACTTGGAAGGCTGAGGCGGAAGGATCACCTGAGTCCATCAGGACGAGACTGCCATGGCCATGAGCATGCCACTGCACTCCAGCCTGGGCAACAGAGTGAGACTCTGACTCAAAAAAAAGAAAGAAAGAGTCACAATACTTGGTAAGCCTCTTTGTTAACATTGTTTAATTGAGAACAAACATTTATTGAGCAAAAATTAAAGTACCGGTTGCCATTAGGAGCTTCAGAAAACTGGAAAATAGTGCTGGAATGGTGTTGGCTCTTTGCAGATCCCTTTCACACTCCTGGCCCTCATCTCATTTCTGCAAAGTCTCTGAGAAGAGGTGAGGGCATGCCAAGTGACTTGCTCATAGTCACTGAGGGGTTCCCAACTTGACCTCCAGTTGACAAGTGAGAAGGTCTTGGGCATAATTTGTGTCTCTTGTTCTCAAAACTGGGGTCAGAGGCTGGGTGCAATGGCTCACACCTATTATCCCAGTGCTTTAGGAGGTTGAGAAGAAAGAATCACTTGAGACCAGGAGTTCGAGACCAATCTGGGCAACATAGTGAGACCCCATTACTGTAATGAATGAATGAATGAATGAATGAATGAATGAATAGTGCCTACCCCTGTAGTCCTAGTTACTCTGGAGGCTGAGACAGGGGGATCGCCTCAACCCAGGAGTTGGAGGCTGCAGTGAGCCAGGATTACACTCCAGCCTGGGTGACAGAGTGAGATCCTGGCTCTAGAACAAACAAAACTGTGGTGAGGTGCTGTGGAGGCCACAGATGTGTGAGGGCTTTGTAGCTGTTTTTCTGGAGGACCAAGGGGCATTTACAGAAGTGGGGCATGGGGAGCATGGGGTCCCGGGGAGAATCTGCTCTAGGGCCATCCTTTCAGCTCTCGGACTCGCTCTGTGTCTCCTGCAGAAGGACCAGCAGGCTGAGACCCAGTCCTGCCTCACGGGGGATGATTCCTGGTGAGGTGGGACAGGCTGGGAGCTGGGTGGACAGGTGTGGGGGATGTTTTTAGCTCTGGGCAGGTTGGGATGGTGGGTGTGAGGCCAACAGGCAGCCTGCCTCGCTGCAGCCCTCCCCTCTCCTTCCCCTCGCAGAGTCCCTCCTTCCCATCACACACGCTTTTGACATGTGTGATGCTGATGGTGGTGGGGACATCAGTGTTAAGAAATTGGGCACACTGATGAGGTTGCTGGGCCACTTACCAAAGAAGAGTTGGACACGATTATTGAGAAGGTGGATGAGGATGGTGAGTAGGTGGCCCTCCAAGGCAGGGGATGGTGGGGAGCAATGGCTTCGGGGTTCAGGCTCCATCTACCACCTGCCCCCTTCAGGCAGTGGCACCGTGGACTTTGAGTTCTCAGTCATGAGAATGTGCCAGATGAAAGAGGACTCCAAGGGAAGAGCAAGAAGGAGCTGGCAAGTGTTCTCACATCTTTGATAGGTGCATTGGGGGTCTGGGAACTGAGGGAATGCATGGGGGTTCACAGGGGGGGCATGAGAAGGGGATCATCAACCATGGCCAGGACAGCTCACTCAGGACCTGAACCCTGCCCTGTCCCTTGGCACCAAGAAATGCAGGCAGCATATGTGCTCCAGAGAGTAAAGAATTAAACCCTGCAAAGATTCAGAAATCAGCTATGCGAATAAAATACTTAGGTACCAGTGGCATAGGGCATACAGGAAGATAGTCAAGGACAGGTTATTGCACCCAGCAATTCCCACCACTGGGAAAGAGGCACAGGCCTGACATGGTGTCTCATGCCTGTAATCCCGGCATTTTAGGAGGCTGAGGCACGAAGATCATTTGAGGCCGGGAGTTCAAAACCAGCCTAGCCAACATAGCAAGACCTCATCTCTATTTAAAAAATTTAAAAATTAGCCAGGCATGGTGGCAGGTGCCTGTAGTTCCAGCTACTCAGGAGGCTAAGGTGGAAGGATCACCTGGGCCCAGGAGGCCAAGGCTGTGATGAGCTATGATCATGCCACTGCCCTCCAGCCTGGGCGACAGAGTGAGAACCAGACTCAAAGGAAGAAAGAAAGAAAGAAAGAAATTTAAAACACATTGGATTAAACTAATTCCAAGTATCTTTAATATGTTAACTATTGTTAACATATTAAATATGTTAAATATTATCTATTGTTAATATGTTAACTCAGTACTGTCTTTCTAAATATGAGAATATCCAGCACCTGTCAAGGTAAAACTCACAATATCTGTAGTTCCAGTTGCTGAGGTGGAAGAATTGCCTAAGCCCAGCAGGCTGAGGCTGCAGTGGCTGTAAGCATGCCACTGCACTCCAGCCTGGGCGACAAGAGTGAGACTCCAACTCAACAAAACAAAACAAAAGTCACAACACCGGGCATTTAATAAAAAATTATGCAGCTGCAAAGAAGAAGGAAAATATGACCCACAAGAATGAAAATCAATCAGCCAAGTTGGACAGAAAGCTTGCCTGCCTGTGCTTTCCAGAACTTCCGGCTACCTGAGCTGGGCATTTGCTTTCTCCTGTTTCCTCCTCAAACTCCAGCTGCATATTCAGTGAACAGAGGGCAAGTGGTGGTCCTCACCTTGATCAACCCCCTGACACCTGTGCTTGGCTGTGGTGGCAACTCCTGAACTGGGATCAAGATTGTCGTGGGCCTCTGAGCCGGCAGCACCTCATCACCTGCCACCCTGTCCATCCCTCGTGGGGCTCTGGGTGTCCAGGTGTGGGTTTGTGTGCAGCACTGCACACTGCTCCAGTTATCGCACCCTGGGCGGGTCCATCAGCATGTGTTCCCACCTCTACACGTGTCTGCTCCCTGGTGAGGTTGAACACTTAGCCTGTCTTTACATTGTCTCACGGCCGGTGCATTCTGCCCACGTGTGCTAAATTACAGCAGCCCATGTATTGTGAATGCTTCCCTAACAGCCCCTGGTCTTGGCCTCTGTGTTGGTTATTTTGTGTTGTCCAAAAATGCATATTTCCAATGAACCAAAGTTATTGAAATTTTATATAACTTCAGTCCTTAGTACCTTCTACTTTTGGGATAAATATCTGATGTTGTTTTTCAACTACTTTTTCTATGACTTACTTTGTGTAAGAGTGTGTATGTGTGTGTGTATGTGTACATGCACGCACGCACACACACTGTCTTAGTCCATATGGTAGTTTGTTGGTTCTCTATATTACTTTCCAGTTGCCTCTATGGTATTCATTACAGAATTCTTCCTTTTCCTGCTGCTTGTTGATATGTTTCTCATATAGTAAATATTTCTGGAAAGAAGACTCAGAAATAACACAAATAATAAACTTAGAAAAAGATATTAAAACAGATATATTACATATGGTCAAGAAGGCAGAGAGACACAAACGCATTAATGGAAAACATGAGTGATGTAAAAAGAGCCAAATAGAACTTCCAGAAATAAAAACAAAATATGTCTCAGGACCAGAGGCAGTGGCTCACACCTGTAATCCTGGCACTTTGAGTGACTGAGGTGGGAGGATAACCAGAGGCCAGGAGTTCAAGCACAGTTGGGTAATAAAGCAAGACCCCATCTCTTCAAAAAATAATTTTAAAACACTTAGTTGGACATGTGGCTTGTGCTTATAGGCCTAGCTACTCAGGAGGCTAAAGTGGAAGGATCTCTTAAGGCCAGGAGTTTGAGACTGTAGTAAGCTATGATCATGCCACTGCACTCCAACCCAGGCAACAGTGAGACTCTGTCTCTAAAAATATTAAAAATATTAAAAATAAGAAGAAATGAACAACCCAATTTGGTTAAAATATTTAAACAGATATTTCACCAAAGAGGATATATGGATAGTAAATAAGCACATGAAAAGATGTTGTATTAGTAATTAGGGAAATGCAAATTAAAACCACAATAAGACACTTACTAGAATGCCTGAAATTAAAGAAGTTTTAGTGAGGATGTACAGAAACTAAAACTCTAATACACTGCTGCTGGCAACATAAAGTGGCAAAACAACTTTGGAAAATACTTTGGCAGTTGCTCAAAAAGTTAAACATAGATTCCCAGATGAACCAGTTTTTCACCATTACATATTTATTCAAGAAAAATCAAAGAAGGTTGAACATGGTGGCTCAGCCTATAATTCCAGCACTTTCGGAGGTCGAGACAAGAGGATTGCCTGAGCCCAGGGGTTCAAGATCAGCCTGGACAACTTGGTAAGGCCTCATCTCTACAATAAATCACAAAAACTTAGCCAGCCATGGTGATGTGAGTCTGTAGTTCCAGCTCCTTGGAAGGCTGAGGCGGAAGGATCGCCTAAACCCAGCAGGCTGAGGCTGCAGTGGCCATAAATGTACCACTGCACTCCAGCCTGGGCAATAAGAGTGAAACGCCAACTCAAAAAAGAAAAAAGAAAAGAATATAAACATTGTCCACAAATATACATAGAAAATTCTTAAGTTATTTTTATTTTGACAAATAAAAAATGTATATATTTATGGTGTATAAGATGTTTTAAAATATGTATACATTGTGAAATGGCTATTAGTCATTAACAAATGCATTATGTCGCATACTTATTTATTTGTGGTAATGTGATAAAATATGAAATATATTTGGCCCTTATCCTGTCTTTATTCTGTATATATCTTTATGTTGTCACATGGAATTTTCTGACAGGAGTGCCTTTTGAAATACACTAGTCCCTTCTGATCACATTTGAATTGATGATATAAGGTAGATAGCTTCAAGATGGGGCTGGTGGGCCAGGCATCGTGGCTCACACCGGTAGCCCCAGCTTTTGGGAGGCTAAGGCAGGAGAACCGTTTGAGGCCAGGAGTTCAAGACCAGCCTAGGCAACACAGCAAGACCTCGCCTCTACAAAAAAAAAAATACAAAAATAGTTAGCCAGGCGTGCATGGTGGTGCATGCCTGTAATCCCAGCTACTCAGGAGGCTGAGGTGGAAGGACCTCTAAGCCCTAGATATCGAGGCTGCAGTCAGCCGTGATTGTGCCACTGTACTCCAGCCTGGCCAACAGAGTGAGACTAACAACTCAAAAAAAAACCAAAAAAAGAGCAAGTTCAACTAATAATCACATTAAAAATACAAAAAAGCAAAAACCTCAACTATATAATTTCTCTGTATCTAACTTAAAAGGCGCTTAAAAGGATACTCATACAACAAATAATTGTTATTCCTATGGAGTGGAAATAGAGAGATGGGATTATGGGGAATTTTTACCTTTTTACTCTGTTTAGGCCCATATACTTTTAATTTAAAAGACAGCGAGCCTTCATTACATTTGTAAATCTGAAAAATGTACTAATTGTTTTCTTAACCGCTTGATCCTATGAGCTCATATCCAGCTTAGATGCCTGAAATGTTAAGACAACAAATGTACTTATTTATATAACATTAGCAATAGCTCCCATATGGTTTGGGCTTTGTGCAGAGCTGCATTCAGATAATCATGATCCAAAATCTAGAAAGAAATTACAAAGTGGTTCCAATTTTTACTAGCATCCACTCAGAGTATATTAACGCTTTCTTCACCACTCTACAGTAGCTTCTCTTAAGACCTTCTCATTCTAATTTTTTTTAGTCCAGGGTCTCAGTCTGTCACCTAAGCTCATCATAGCCTCAACTCCTATGGTCAAGTGATCCTCCTGTCTCAGCCTCTTGAGACTTTCTCATCCAAAATGCCCAACCCCTTTTCAGCCACATCACCACTGCCCTTTTCTTAGCGTTTTGTTTTGTTTTTTGAGTAGGAGTCTCATTCTATCACCCAGGCTGGAGTGCAGTTGGCATGCTCCTGGCAACTGCAGCCTCGACCTGCTGGGCTCAGGCCCTCTTTATGCCTCAGTCTTCCAAGTAGCTGGAACTACAGGCGAGCGCCACCATGCCCAGCTCATTGTTGGATTTATTGCAGAGACAGGGTCTTGCCATGTTGCCCAGGCTGGTCTGGAACCCCTGGGCTCAGGCAATCCTCTCGCCTCTGCCTCCCAAAGTGCTGGGATTACAGGTATGAGCTGCTGCTTCCTTAGTCTTTTTTATTAGTTTACATAGATATTCTTCCAAGTCTCAGGATTTTCTGTAGTAACAGGTCATCATATTCTGCTTCTCAAAAGATCCAAGAACCAGGTTGGTGAAGACTCTTCTTTAGTCAGGGGTGGTGAAAAGATGGGGAACAGCTTGGCCCCACTCACATATTGATAGTATCTATTTCTCCAAATTTAGGAATTTGATTGTTAGTAATTGGTTTACGTGTATTGCAGGATCTTCCCAAACTGATTTAATTTGGAGAAAAGGGAGTAAGTAAGGGCATCGCTGTTATTTTCATTTATCACAGTACTTCTTAAATTTGTCTGATATGTTGAGGTAAACAAAGATAATTAGACCAGGCTTGGTGGCTCACACCTATAATCCCAGCACTTTGGGAGGTCGAGGTGGGAGGATTACTTGCGCCCAGGAGTTCGAGACCAGCCTGGGCAACATGGCGAGACCCCCCCCCCATCTTTACATAGTATCTTAAAAAAAGAAAAAAAGAGTTAGTGGGATCTTCAAAAAACCCCGGTGCCCAGGGGCTCTGCAGTCCTCCGTGTTTGACAAGGTGTAGTTTGAAATGTTAATTCCCAGGCTCATTCCTGAAGATCCAAATTAAGGTTTTTGCACTTCTCATAAGTCACCTGCTCTGTCCTTTCACCTGTCGAAGATGAAGAGCTGCACAACCTCAGAGACTGTACACCCTCTGAGCGTTTTCACGACAGAGGACACTGACACAGCTCTTTTGGTCCCCAACTGACATACAGATGAAGACTTAACTCTGCAGATGTTTTCTCGGAAAGGACAGAACTATAAACACATAGCTGAGTAAGTCTGGCCGGCAGCTCCATCTTTTCTCCCCAACAAAGAGCACCCCGTAGTTCACTCTGTCTCTGGCACCTGAAGCTTTAACTTTGGGGAAACAATGAACTCCGATCCCAAGCCTTCAGGCAAGAAAAAAATGCCTGTCTGGGGGCTTGCGAAGTACTAGGGGGTAGAAAAAGGCGAAGCGAGCTATTCTCGGATTCATCCCACCCTGCCAACCCTCCATATCGAACACAGCCAGCATTGCCGACGCCATCTTGCAGGGTGGGCTACGCAGACTCTTGGCGGGAGGCCGGCGCCGGAGCGGGAGAGGACGTGGAAGGGTTGGAGGTGGGGAGCGCGCGCTACGAGTGGGAAACACGCATGCGCATAGGCGACGGCGGTGGAGGGGGTGGGGCCGGGGTCCGAGTGCGCGTGCTCGTTGGGAGCCCGCGAAGTACCTGGAAGAGGTGGGGGGGCGAGGTAGAAAGGAGTGGGGTTGAAGAGCGCTTGCGCAGGAGGGCGACCGTACAGGGAGGGGGATTCCCGAGCACGCGCGGGGAGGCGGGACGTAAGAAGCTCTCGCGAGATATTCAGATGCTATATATTATCGCGGAGAGCCCGCGTCCTTTCCCTGGTGTGATTCCGTCCTGCGCGGCTGTTCTTTGGAGCAGTAGTCGTTTGCCTCCGTCCCCCTTCTCTCCCACCTAAGTGTGCGCCACCACCCCATGGAAGATTCGATGGACATGGACATGAGCCCCCTGAGGCCCCAGAACTATCTTTTCGGTAACTGCTGGGGGATTGGAGCGAGGCCGAGTAGGGCCTGGTGGCTGGGGGGGGGGGGAGTCCGGCTGAGGCCTGAGCTGGTGGAGAAAGGCAGGAGGGCAGCAGGCCTGAGGGAGTGGGAGGCGCGCCGCCGGAACCCTGGATCTTAACACTTGGGAGCCTGGAGGGAGCTGGCGGAATAAAAGGATGGGAAGGCGGAGCGGCCCAGAAAGCCTGGGGCGGGAGCGGTCCGAGGCTCGGGTCTGAGGCAAGGTGGCACCGCCCGACTGAGTGATCGGCGTTGCGCCGTGTGCGTGCCATACCCCAAGCGTGATTTTGTTCCTAGGGATGTGCGTTCCTAGGTGTTTGATATGGGACCGGGCCGGTGGCCTAGGAGGCTGTGGGCTCGAGGGAAAGCATGGGCCTCCTTGCTAGGAGAGGGGAAAGGTGCATAGCTCTGCGTGCCCCAGACCCCAGGCCCCAGAGCTCTGGGTCGGAGACTTAACCTAGGTCCCTCGGCCGGTTTCTGGGGGATGGGAGGTGCGGCGGGGCGTGAGAAGGCCGCGGCCGCCGGGAGCACGTGGTTGCCACGTGGTTGGGGGAAGGAGGGGTTGTGGGCCCTACATCCGGGGCTCGCCGCGGTCCTGCAACTGGTGAGCCTGAGATCCCGGGCCCCAGGTGATGCTGTTGAGCGGGAAATGTGAGGTGAGGTGGGTGGCAGCGCCAGCATTCTGGAGGTCTTTGTTAAGTGCCCGCAACAGCTGCAGTGATGTAGTTATCATTTCTGGAGCCCCTTTGCTGTCTCACTGCGGGAGTTGGAATTAGCTACCCCCGCTTGGCAGATGACAATGCTGATGCTCAGGAGTAAGGTGACCTAACGAAAGATATGTTTAACAGGCAAAGAGACCGAATTGAAGACGCTTGACACCACAGCTGGTGCTTTATAAATAAATGGTTTTGGTATTTGGGGTCATTTTTGCGTCAATGAGCAAACCGCTTTTTTAGGAATGAGAATTGTGGGTTCAGTTTGCGCCCAATGAGTGACCTGGAACTATTAACTTGTAATTCGATAACGTCTAAGCAGGATTTTGAGAATCCCTGTCCCCCCATTTGCGGTCTCTATCCCACGCACCCACCACCCACTGTGCCGCAGCTGTAAGGAGAGTCATGCTTTGGTTTTCAGTCTCAGTAAACTTAAATGCAGTAGCCTTTTCTTTGCCGGTCAGACTTTGAAGTAAGTGCAAATTCCACCCAAATTTGATCTTGTTTGTTAATCATGCTGAGATTTGTTAATTGAACGTCTGTTATGTTTCAGCATCTATGTGTTAGTAACTTAGATGGCCGTTAAATAGTCACTTAAAATTAAGTTTTTATCCTAACAGTTTATAACAGTGCGCTTATTCATGGAGTGGGAGTATGTATATGGCACTGTACATGAAGGCTTTATTCCTAGCCATTTTGAATAGCTGAGATTTCTGATCAATTTATATCAAGGCTTTTTGGTTAAGCCTTTCTGTTGGAAACAT
This sequence comes from Carlito syrichta, assembly GCF_000164805.1. NCBI lineage: Eukaryota > Metazoa > Chordata > Mammalia > Primates > Tarsiidae > Carlito > Carlito syrichta. The sequence goes on from NW_007115821.1 coordinate 49,024, forward strand.
TCCTTGTCTTAAACGGTTTTCTGAATATAGCTTAATGTATATCACTTTCTCTTGCTTTAAAGATAATGGGTACTGCTGTAACAAGCTTTGCTTCTTTTACATTTGTCATTTTTGTTGTAATAGTCAACTATTTGTGTAACCATTCTCATTTCTAATTCACCACTTGGGCGTTTAGGTAGGTAAATGTTTTTACATACTGGGTTGCTTTTTGAAGTACTGGGAAATTAACATTGTATGGTAGGTTGGATTTAGATGACTACTTCCGGTCCAGTTTTACTGAATCATTGATCCTGTTTCTGTGTGCATAATGGTAACAGTGCCTGTCTCAGAAGTGAACCAGTATGATGAGCAGATGGCATTTATAATCTTGTGGGTGTTACTTGGTGTTAATAGAGGTTCATGTTCAAGAAATCGAGAAAGAGATCTTTTGTTTTGCCTTCTGTTACCAAAAATAATGGAGAAGTAGTTCACAAGTTAACCTTGATCATTTTTGGTTACCCACTCTTGAGTTTTTGGTGTTTTTTCCTCCTTGTTAGAGTTGCTTTTTTCTTCGTTTACAGGTTGTGAACTAAAGGCCGACAAAGATTATCACTTTAAGGTGGATAATGATGAAAATGAGCACCAGTTATCTTTAAGAACGGTACTTAAACTTTCAAAATAAACTACTTTTCTTGATTTCAGCCTTTTAGTTCCTATTCATGTGGCTTGAGACTTTTTTCCTTTGCTTCCCTGACTGCTTATAAGATAGTGTTTTTTATAACCGAGTATTATATGTACCTCATTGTCCATACATCTATGATAAAGGATTTGGCATCTACACCATTCGTTTGGTAACCATGTAAAGTTCAATTACACTGCTGTTCAGCTTTCCTTATTACTGTTTAATTTCATTATAAAACCTTATGAAGTAGGGCAATGATACTTTTATATGTTTCTCCCCCCAGACTGGCCTATTGCTCAACTTTGTAGGAATTGATTAATGAACACTTGTTAGGTGATGTATATTGTACAAGTGCATTTTTATGCACTTCTTCAAGTTGACTGAATATAAGAAATTAGTTTACCAAAATCACAGAAACCTTGAAGACAACATTGTGTACAAATTTGTTTTCCATCAGTGGTGATGAAAGATTTATATTTTAAAAGGAAATACAGACATGTGCCTCATGACATAACTGCTGGGTCAACAGTGGATCAACAGTGGTCCTATAAGATTGTAAAACCCTATTTTTACTGTGCCTTTCTATGTTTAGGTGCACAAATAGTAGCCATTGTGTTATAATTGCCTACAGTATTCAGTACAGTAACATGCTGTACAGGTTTGTAGCCTAGGCGCAGTAGGCTATCCCATATAGCCTACACAGTAGTCTATACCATGCTTTTATGATAGCTCAAAGATGAAATTGCCTAATCACACATTTCTTGGGACATAGCCATGTCGTTAAGCGACCCATGGCTGTGCATAATGCATTGTGAAGGGGGGAATGTAAATAGTCAGAACTTGAAGTATTTATTTTTTTGTTCACAGGTCAGTTTAGGGGCTGGTGCAAAGGATGAATTGCACATTGTTGAAGCAGAGGCAATGAATTATGAAGGCAGCCCAATAAAAGTAACACTGGCAACTTTGAAAATGTCTGTGCAGCCAACGGTAAGGGCACTTATACTTCGGATTTTATGTCAAGGTTTAATTCTGTTGCTTTACGGTAGGTGTGTCATTGAGGTTGCACCAGGGAGCTAGAGAGTGATTCCTTGGCTGATGTCCCTGTGGGGTTGAATGGTCGATTCTTGAACATGGTGGTTGCTGCTGCTTGTTGATTGGGTGGAAAAACTGGTTCACTGGTTTGTTTTGGTTTGTGGACTTATCTGTAATGCTTACTATACTTTTCTTCGTGATTAGTGATAAAAATTTTCTTTCTTCCAGGTTTCCCTTGGGGGCTTTGAAATAACACCACCCGTGGTCTTACGGTTGAAGTGTGGTTCAGGGCCTGTGCATATTAGTGGACAGCACTTAGTAGGTATGTTACCTTTTTTATGTTAACATTATTTAGTTTATTCTTTTTTTTTTTTTTAGATTAGTCTCTGCCACCCAGGCTGGAGTGCAGAGAGGCCTGGTTTTATGTTTATTTCAGTAGCTTTGGTGGGGTATGAATAATTTTTGGTTACGTGTTTGCATTCTATGGTGGAAGAAGTCTGGGCTTTAAGTGTACCCACTAGGTTGAACTTTTTTTTTCTTTTACCCTCTCACCCTCCTTGTCCATTATATCATTCTCTGTGCCTTTGTAGATCCTTAGTTTAGCTCCTACTTATAAGTGAGAACATGCAGTGTTTAGTTTTCTGTTCCTTAGTTCACTTATGATGATGGGTCTTCAATTCCATCCAAGTTGCTGCAAAAGATATTTTGCATTTAAAACCTAGCAGTGAAATTTAGTCCCCCAAATTCCTTCTTAAGTTTTTGTTCCCAATTTGCTATTTTTGTAATATGATCTCTGGTTTTAGAATACTTGTTGCTGTTTGCATTATCAGTGTTCTTTTTGAGTTGTTTCTTGAGTTTCATAATGATTAATTAGGAATGACTACTTAATTTTAGCTGTGGAAGAAGATGCAGAGTCAGAAGATGAAGAGGATGAGGATGTAAAACTCTTGAGTATATCTGGAAAGAGATCTGCTCCTGGAGGTGGTAGCAAGGTTCCTCAGGTAGAGATGGAATTCTACTACAGGTGTCGTATTCTAGCATTTAGTTTGGTGCAAATCAACTCTTGCTCATTTTTATTTTTTTTTAAAGAAAAAAGTAAAGCTTGCTGCTGATGAAGAAGATGATGATGATGATGAAGATGATGATGATGATGATGAGTAAGTACGCTTTTGAGAAGTTAACAGCTTGATGCATGGGGAGGAATTTTATGGAAATCATTTACCAAAGCCGTCTTATGTAAAGAGTTTGTTATTAAAGGGCCGTGAGCCTTTAAAATGCTACTGTGCATTGTGAATCTTGATGACACCTATGCAACATTTCTCAAATTTGAGTCTCTTTTTTTGAGGAAAAGGTAGCAGGCATGTTATACACTTACAAAGTCTGGTTTAGTTTAAGGTGAACAGTAAGTGGATTGGGTGGAAAGAAGAAATTCTGACCGGAATAGCTCTAATTATATTCATTTTATTAGTTGTTATGAAAGGTTTTTATTATGTTATCCTAAAGGATTTTGGACTGTGGTTCTGTGTAGTTTGTTAAAGGAATCTTAGTTTATGTGAGATTAAAATAGGGTTGGAAACGAGCTTTTATGTGTTAACTAGATCAAATTGGTAAAGAGTTACATGCACACTGGAATAAAGTACTGTTTGTAGTTGGTCTTGTTACATGTAACTATATCAGTACTTGTAATACATCTAACTCTTCTTGGCTTTGTCCCTCAGTTCTGAGACTGGTCCATATGTATTTATTGAAAACACTTGAAATAGAATCTAAGAAAGGCTTTGAGAACATGTACTAACCAGATCTGGGTGCTAGGTTGTAACTTTAAATAGCTAAGCCAATAGTTCTAAAAAGAAACTCTGAGCATGACAATGAAGGCAGAAAACAGGGAAAAGACTGAAAGCTTAAAAATTTAAAATAACCGCATATCAGACTTACGAATGAACTTGAGATAATTATTGTTCAACTGTCATCACATTTTGGAGAGAGGAATTGAGCTGTGTTGCCCAGGCTAGTCTTCTAGGATCAAGCTGCTTGAGCTACTGGGCTTACAGGTTCTTAACCCGACTTGTCATCACTTTAAAACATATTTATCATTAGTAAGAATTACTATAATACATCCCAAGAGAAGGATGGGAAACAAGCTAAAAACATGAGAAATTGCAGTGGTGTAAAGTGCTCGATTAGGTTTGGATTTAGTCTGATAAGTTTATAAATGAGAGTTCAGTAGCATATTCACTGAGGCATATGATGGCATAAGGATTGAGAGAAGCAATCCTTTCCAGAAATGCAGAGTTGTAGGACCTCTGATCTGTGTTTTATTACTATTGGGGCTTCCTAAGATTTTCACTCTTGAAAATGGGCATGATTCAAGATGTAGCAACAGTGTAATAATTTACATTTGAGTTCTTATATCTCTTCTTTTGAGTGTTGAGGAATTAAAAGTGCAAATAATAACAAAGTTTGAATTGGTAAGTTGCCCTTAAGTGCAGAAAAGAAAGTCGGATGTACATAGTTAAGGGACAGTTAATGGATACCTTGAGGGGGAACAATTCTCACTAGAAACTTCCTTTCCCCCAGTATTGAAAATATGAGTGTTTCTTACATGAAGTTGCTGCTGTTTGGAGTTTAGATACTATTTATCATGGAAAGGAAATTTTGGCCAGTGTGTTGAGTTTTGAATTAAAATTAAATGTGGCTTCTACTGTATTGGTGTAGACTTTTGCCTGACTTTCCCTTCAATAATTTGATCTCCCCAGTTAACCATTCAAAGTGTACTATTCAGTGGCTTTAGTATGTGCACAGTTATGCAGCCATAGCCACACTGTTTTAGAACGTTTCATCGCCTCAGAAAGAAATCATACACTAGCTGTTGCCTCTCATGTTCCTCAGCTCTAGTCAGCAACCACTGATAGATAAATTTGCCTATAAATTTACCTGTTCTAATATTTCACAAATGCAATAATGTGGTCTTCTATAATTGATTCGTTTCAGTTAGCACATTGTTTTCAAGAATCATCCATGTTGAAGCATGTATCAGCACTTCATTTCTTTTTGTGGCTGAGTAGTCCATTGCGTGAATATATTATTGTTTGATTACTTATTCCTCAGTTGGTGAGCACTTCTTGGCTGCAGTGGACATTTGTGAACATGTTTCATTTTTCTTAGCTATATACTATAGCAGAGTTGCTGGATCCTCGGCTTAACTCTCGGAAGAACTGTTAGACTTGTTTTCCGAAGTGGCTGGCCCATTATATTCCCACCAGCAGTGTATATGTGCTCTGTGATTTCTCCAACATCCTCACTGGCTCTAATCTATCTCTAATCCTTGTGGCGTGGAATAATCTTATTGTGGGTTCAGTTTGCATTTCCCTGTTGACTAGTGATGAGCATCTTTTTGTGCATTTTTTGGCTGCTTAAGTATCGATGGAGAAATATCTATTTGTGGTCCTTTGCCCATTAAAAAAAAAATCAGTTACTTGTACTTGTCTCTCTTGTTGAGTTGTAAGAATTGATACATTCTGGAAACAAGACCTTTATCAGATACATAATTGTAAATATTTTCTCCGATCCTATGGATTGTCTTTTCATGCTTGATATATTTTCATGAAGCCCAGTTTCTTTTGCATGTGCTTTTTGTGTCAGTTCTAAGAAACCATTGCCAAATCCAAAATGGAAATTTGCCCCTTTAATTCTAGATTTTATAGTTTTAGCTCTTATATTAGGGCTTTGAGTAAATTAGTATGCGTGATGTGAGGTGTAGGGAGCCTAATTATATATTCTTTGAATATTGATAAAGTTACAAGTAGTTACCCCAGTATGATTGGTCAAAAATATTTCCCATTGAACCTGGTCTTGGCACCTTTCAAGTGTGACTTTATTTCTAGCCTCTTTTTTCTTTTGAGTCCGTGGTTTCACTCTGTTGCCCAGGGTGGTGTGTGGTGACAGGATCATGACTCACTATATTTGCATCTCCTGATCTCAGGCAGTCCTTCTGCCTCAGCCTCCTAAGTAGCTAGGACTGTAGGCATGCACACCATGCCCACCTAAATTTTTGTGTGTTTTGTTTGTTTTGGAGGAGATGAGCTCTAACTATGTTGCTTAGGCTGGTCTTAAATTCCTGGCCTCCCAAAGTGCTGAGATTGCAGTTGTTAGCCACCATGCCTGACTATTCTGTTGACATATATGTCTATTCTTAGAACAGTTCAATGCTGTCTTGACCCTGTAGTTTTGTAGGTTTTGTAGAGTATTGCCAAGAATGAGTCCGTCAACTTTATTTTTGGCCTTTTTGGATTTCTTGTGTTTTTATATGAATTTTAGGATGTTTCTACTATAAAGATAGTCTGGGATTCTTTGGGTTGTATTGATATATTAGTAAGGGGAGTATTGTCATTTTGACAATATCTGAACATGGAATGTGTTTCTATTGATTTCTTTCACCCCCTAAATTTTTTTTAGACAGCACAAAATCTACTGTCTCTACTAAATGTACAGTTCAGTGTAACTAAATATATGCTATACAACAGATCTCAAATTCTCATAAAACAAACTATGCCTATTAACTCCATTTCTTAGCTCCTGGCAACCCACAATTTATCTTTTTTTTGCAGGTTGACTGTACTTTAGATACTTTGTAACTTGTATTCATATAGTATTTATCTTTTTTCAGCTGAATTATTTCATTTGATGTCCACAAGTTTTCATTTTATTGCATGTAACTGGACTTTTTTTTTTTTTTGAGTTGGAATCTCACTCTGTCACCCAGACTGGAGTGCAGTGGCCGCTCCTGGCCACCGCAGCCTCGACCTGCTGGGCTCTGGCGATCCTTCCGCCTCAGCCTTCCGAGTAGCCAGAATTACAGGCATGCGCTACCACGCCCGGCTGATTTTTTTGATTTATTGTAGAGATGAGGTCTCGCTGCCCAGGCAGGTCTCAAACCCGCGGGCTCAGGCAATCCACTCACCTCAGCTTCCCAAAGGCGCAGGATTACAGGCTGAGCCACCGAGCCCAGCTGTAACTGGACTTTTTAATGCTGAATAATATTCTGTTTGTGTGTATATTTTCTTTCTTCAGCTGTTTATCATTTGGGTTGCTCTTACCTCTTGGTAGTTTTGAACAGTGCTGAAATGAACATGGGTGCACTATCACTTTGAGATCTTGATTTCAATTCTTTTGTCTACTTTCCCCAAGTCTGGAAAGTTCTTGATATCTTAACTTACTTCGTTTGCAGTGATGATGATGATGATTTTGATGATGAGGAAACTGAAGAAAAAGCTCCAGTGAAGAAAGTAAGTAGATAAAATGCTACTAGATTGTCAGATACAGCTAATAACAGAAATGTAAGTTCTTCAATGCTATTCACTTATTTTTGTAGTTAAAGAAAGCTAGCTTCACAGATAATCTCACACTAAAAATTGGTTCTGAGCAGGACTACTGAAAATTCTATTAATTGTGGAGAATTGTCTGTTTTCTTCATATGGTCATGTCCCACAATTTGTTAGCCTTTTGCAGGTTGTCACAACTGCTATTTTTCTTACATGGTTTGGAATAATTTTATTTGTACCAATATGTCTTATATTGGGAGGCCACTGATTAAGATTAATTTTAAATTGCAGTCTGTACGAGATACTCCAGCCAAAAATGCACAGAAATCAAACCAGAATGGAAAAGACTCAAAACCATCAACACCAAGATCAAAAGTAAGTGGCAACATTTACACGAGTACAGGCTTCATTGGTTTTCTTAGGGATAGAAGGCATTACTGTGGAAGAATCCTTAAAGAGTTATTCTTCCAGATACAATGGTTTGCGCCTACAATCTCAACACTTAGGGAGCCTGAGGCAAGAGGATTGCCTGAACCCCCCAAGGCTTTGAGAGCCACCTGAGCAACTTGGTGAGACCTGGTCTCTACAGTAAATCAAAAAATGAACCAAGGTGGTGTGTGCCTGTAGTTCCGGCTACTTTGAAGGCTGAGGCAGAAGGATTGCCTGAGTCCAGTAGGTCGAGTCTGTAGTGGCTGTGATCCACTTTGTGCCACGGCACTCCAGCCTGGGCAACAGAGATTCTGACTTAAAAAAAAAAAGGTTAAAGTGTGCTTGTTTGTAATTCTAGGCGCAAACATAAATGCAAACATAATATACCAAATATAAGGATGCTGGTGTCCAGTCAGGGAGAAAGGCAATAGAAGTATTTTATTGTGATGTAAACTGTTGTTTCCTCTAAGGAATCTTGCTCTCGGGCTATATGCACAGCATATTAGGTCAAGTAGAAAGTTTAGGGACTAGGTTGGGGGGTCCCTTCTACCCTCTGCCCTGCTTTTGGAGATTGTCATCAAATGTCCTGGGATGGGCTCCAGGCATTAAAACTTTGTTTTATTCTTGGGAAGCTTCTAGCTTCACCTTTGAACTGACCTGAAATTATAAGTACAGACTCTTCTGTCTTTCTTTTTTTCCCCCTTTCAACAAGGGTCCACCTATTGTTCTGTTGCCCAGTCTGGAATGCAGTAGCCAGATCACAGCTCACTGTAGCCTCAGACTCCTGGGCTCAAGTGATCCTCCTGCCTCAGCTTCCTGTGTAACTGGGACTACAGGTGTACACCATCATGCCTGGCTAATCTTATTCCTTAAAGGAATGATTTTAAGGACAAAATAATCTTGTGGCATTATTTATTTACAACAATTCTGGTTGTATACTTGGTTTTATAAGGAAGAGTTGTAAAAAATACTGAGGAAACCCAGATAGGATGAGCTGTATTCTGATGTTTTGAAATTCAATCTTTTGCAGGGTCAAGAATCCATCAAAAAACAGGAAAAAACTCCTAAAACACCAAAAGGACCTAGCTCTGTAGAAGACATTAAGGCAAAAATGCAAGCAAGTATAGAAAAAGTGAGTAAAGTTATTAGTAAAAGAATCTAGATAGATCTTTTCCCCCTGCATTGCACCTTTTGGGGATTTGGATAAACTGAATGTTCTTGTTTTAAATTCTTTCAAACCTTTGCACTCGGATGCCCCCTCGGAACGTAAAGAGATTTTTGGTGATAATATAGGACAAACTTAGGCAAGTGTAAATTTTTCAAATATGAAGTGGTTTTCAGGAGTCATGAGTGTGTCCTTCCACATTTTCAAACAGCAGACTGAATAATAAATTACAGATTAATGTGGGAGAAAGAAAATGAAACTACATTGGCTGCTCAAATAGAAAAACACCAGGTAGAAGGCATCAAACATTAGTATTGCACAACATGTAATTAACCTGCAACACATGTTGGTGATGTGTTACCACAGATTAGAAAAATAAAAATTTAGGCCTTTTTGGTCATAAGTTCTTCAGTGCCCAAAATTTCATTATAAACTAAATATCATTATAATAAGAATGGTTCTACCGCTATACTATTTAATATGAAGTGATTAGTTTTTCATACTATTATGAAGTGATTCATTTTGCACTGTTTTGTAAAAAAAAGTGCGATCAAGTTGTTGATAGTGATCCATGAGATGTCTCCAAGTGCAGATTTGTCTACCCCTTTTGTGGCATGTTGTTTTTCTTTTTCCAAAAATGGATTATGAAAAAACCTATGTTCATAAGTAATATTGCCGGTAGTGGTGATTCTTTTGCGTATGTGAAGTATATCTTATTTTCATTATAAAAGAAATAGGAAGTACTAGCACATTGCAAGACACATACTGACTAGACTTTAAGATGAGATTGAGAACACTTCCTTTGCCTAGTCTTTTAAGATGTGCTGCAAAACCAGCAGAGGGCGTATGGAAGCTTCGATACAATTGCAAGCAGCTGGAAAAGTAGAGACTTAGTCTTTGGCGGCTTGGTGTTACAGTTAGGTAATTACTCGTGATTAACTAGTGAAAGACATTTTCCAGCAAATTGAGTCATTTCTATTTGTGCTTTACACCAAGGCATCACCAGTCAATACATGCAGTAATATGAAGAATTTGTGAGTAATGCTTATATCTAGTCTTCTTTTGTCATAAATAGTGGAAACTTAGGAAAAGGATTAGCTCTCTTGTCTATTTGACTGGGGGATTCAAATTTCGGAAACTTCAGTGAACTGTGGACTTGAGTGTGGAATAAGTGGTTTGAACAGCTTGGAAACACATTTGACAGAAACTTTAATTTTTTGAATCTCACTTTAGGCTACAATTGTTGAGAATATATGTGATGAGGGAAAATTGCCAGCTCATTTCCCCACGTTTTTCTTGTGCTCTAGACTTTTCATGGCTTCAGTATATCCCATTCCTTGTACAGTGATAAGCCCACTGGGAAATAACATTTTAGAAACAATGTTTTTTTGTTTTGCTTTAGTCACTATAAACCCTTTAGCCTTCCTGATAATCACTGATTTATTTTTATCCCTTGCATACAGTGCTAAAATGACATCTTTTAGATGCCCCTCCCCCCTATTTTAATATGGTCCTATCTCCTTGATTTAATTGCAGGCGCATTGAACAGTCCTGGGCACTACTGGTAAATTAAAAGCCCAAAGATGGGGAGAGAGGAAAAGGAGAGAGACAAATGTAGTCCATACTGAGTATCATCAACAATCCAGACTGAAGTCTTCTATTTTAATCTCAATCCCCTTTCCTGATTTGCTACCCACATCCCCTCCAGGCTGGAAACAATCTCACTCGATTTCCTAAAGCACTTTCTTTTGACTGCTGTGATTGATTCAGTGAACCTCGCCCTTTGCTTTCTATTACTTGTGCATTTGCCTCACCTCTTTAACATGTTTTAATCATGTTTGTATCTCCGTAGCTGCTCAATAAATATTTGAATGAATCAAATGATGTATGTGACAATAATTTTGAGTGGAAATTATTACAGTGAGGTGTGTTTTCTTAGGTGATGGAGCCAGTTAAGTTTCTTAATAGTATACCTGATTCTGCCATTTGACATTTGAAAACCTTTTCAATTTTTAAAAGATGCATAAAAGGGTAGTATTCAGGTTACAAGGAAAAGTAAAATTCAGCTAATCAAAATAGAAACAGTGTGATATATTTAGTGCCTTAAATAAGGTAATTCCAAAATAGTGAATGTAAACATTTCAAGGTATTTGTAATAGTAATGTTCTGAAAATTTTGGTGACAGAGTCACAGGTATTGCTAATGCAGTTATATTATCTTGCCTGTATCCATAACTAGAAAGAAATGCCTAATTTTTGTTGGAGGTTACTGAAGTGTAATAGTTTTTTTTCTGTCCAACTTTCTATATATCCCCTGAACTGATATGCAGGTTAGTGTTGTGCTGGACCTAGGCTCTTGGTAAATAATGTGTTCTTTTAACAGTTTTGATCACTTGTGACGTGGATCTCCAAAGGGGTGTACTTTTTTTATTTCTATTTTTTGTATTTCATTGTGGGTGGTAGAGTATGGTGATAAACTGACTTAGATAAATGCAGATAGGCGGCCAAGTTGCCATATTTGTGTGCTTGTAGAATCTCACGGACAGTTTATATTTTACATTCCTAGAGAGGCTGTCTGGGAAGACTTGAACGTTTGACAAGCCTGTTTGTGTAGGAGTACTACCCATGCTGCCTGTTAAGGCTTTCTGGCCCTGAAAAAGACATTTGGTATTCATGAAATGATCTGTGTGATAGCATGCAAATCTTTGAGGAATTTTCTAATGGTGTTTTAGTGTATTTCTAAACTTACCCTTAATAATGCTTTTGTCTCAATAGGGTGGTTCTCTTCCCAAGGTGGAAGCCAAGTTCATCAATTATGTGAAGAATTGCTTTCGGATGACTGACCAGGAGGTAACTTAATTTTCTAGCCATATGATCAAATCCAAATTTTTTGTGTATTATGTGTTGGCCCCTTTTGAAAGGTTCTTAACCACAGACAATTTCTTCAGACTAAATACATGGAAACTCTAAGAATTTAGTTGGCAGAGTCTAAGAAGATAACTTTTTTAGTATATTTCCCTCAGCTTTTATATAGTTGGTAAATCTCTTGGTTATTGAACTCAGTACGATGTTGGCTAAGGAATATGCTGTGTGGTTTTCCTTGCTGCTCCATTTGACTAGTTGGGGCAGTCTGGTCTTCGCTTTTTTGGGAGGTTTTCTCCCTAGATCTTAGAGGAAACATAATTTGTAAAATCATCCTACATTGAAACTGGAAGTGAGAAGTCAAATTGTGGTTATTACGAGATATATTAGGTTGAGTTAGCGTTCAGCTCTTACATATGAAGGTATTTTGTCAATAGAAGAAAATTCATGCAGTTATTTTGCTCTTACAGTTGACTCAGATCATAAAGGAAAGTATAAACGCAGTTTAGATAGGGTTGTAGGTAATTTATATGCAGGGCAGATCCTGTATTAAGTGGATTTTTTTTGAAACCTCTTGTGTTAGACTTTTTTTGATATGTTAGAAAAACTTGGCAATTAATTAGATGTTTCTTTTTCTGCTGTGGCATTCAGTACTTCAATTACTTAAACTGCAATGCTACTTAAATTTGTTTTCAGTTTCCAGATGTGCAATCTTTTCAGTGGTTCAGCCCTGATAAGATTGTGAGTTCAGCTTGTGAAGGTACAGTGATGGGCTGTGAGGTGATCAGATTCAGTTTTTCATTTGGCTGCTATTCTGGTTTCTTGTGTATATTTGAGCCCCTAGTTTTCTGACTAGTGGACACTTTGGTTTGCCTCGCCAGGCCTCTGGAAATGTGTTTTCAAGTGCCAGGATGAAATAGCTGCAATAGATGTTATTAACTTGGTTTACTTATTATAGAGATTTTTAAATAATTTTTAAAGATGGAGGTCTTCGTTGCTCAGGCTGGGCTGCTGTGGTGCGATCAGAGCTCATTACAGTCTTGAACTCTTGGGCTTAATCTTCCTGCTTCAGCCTCTTCAGGAACTAGTACTACAGGCATGCACCACCATACCTGGCTAATTTTTAAAACAATTTTTTGTAGATGTAGGGTCTTGCTATGTTGCCCAGGCTGGACTTGAACTCTTGAGGTCCCAAGTGATCCTCCCTGAGTGTTTAGCATTGCATGTGTGAGCCACCGTGGTGCCTGGCCTAAAAGATGCTCAAAACTAAGTTCATGTTTTTACAGTTGAGATGTAAGCAATAGCAACATATAAAACTTCTTCCTTTGCTTGTGCACTGTTTTTCTTAGCCCTTGCTTATGAGGCTAGTGAGTCAAATCCCATCCAGATGGAACAATAGCTAATTTCTAAATTAAGAACTAGGAAAAATGTACTGCTTTAGTGGAAAAGACTACGGATTACAAGTTTTAGTGGATAGTTCTGTAAAGGTGTGAACAATGTTTATTCAAAGTTGAAGCAGAGTATGATTCTCTCCAGATAGTGTTGAATCATCCTGCCCATATTCTACAAAATGCTGATCAAGCAGCCTATTTTTATTTCGTTTTATTTTTAATTTTTATTTTAAAGATATGGGGTACAATTCAGGGTTAGGTATACAAATGTTCTTTACACAGGTACCTTTTTGATGAGGTGTGCCTCTTCCTCCCCTGGCAGTTTCCCTCAACTGCCAATCCCTTTCTTACAGCAGCCTATTTGTTCCGTAAATGTAGGATTCTGCAAATTTAAAGAAGAGCAAACATTGTTATTGAGGAACTTCCTTGCTTTAAAGAAAATGTGGTCCAGCTGCAGTTAGTGTTTCATACCTTTGTAATTCCAGAGGCTGAGGTGGGAGGATTGCTTGAGGCCAAGAGTTGGGCGATCAGCAGTGCCATAGACACTATGAAAAAACTTGAATCCTTTAAATAGCTGACATAAGCATTAAAACTGTTCTTAAGATGAATAACCTTTATGAACAGGAAAAGAAATTCCTAACTTGACGTGGTAACTATGGATAATTAACATCACTCTTACTATGATTATAATTTGAAATGGATTTTACACCTTAAATAATTTGATTCATTACATACTTCATCAGCATAGGAACAAGGGGACAAACAATAGAAATTGACAGTAGTGCTTTTTTTTTTGCGCCAATTAATTTTTTTAAGTTATTAAGATGAAAATGTACCGAAGTTGTCGTGGAAGAGGTTGTTTTGTGCTTCAACAGATCAGATACGAAGAGTAGTGGCTAACTGTCAGTTTTAACTTTGTCAGAACACGTTAGTATATTGTCTCATGCTAATGTCAAGTGCATTCTTATCAAGGAAGTGTTCAGGAAATCCAGATTTAGGAAAATCTAGTTTGTGTATTTGAAAATAAGTTGCATTTGTGTATAAATTTCCTTGGAATCAGTTTTAATTATTTGGAGTTTAAAAAAAAAAAGGTGTTGCACTGTGCAAAGAAACCTGGTTTAATCTATTGATGTCTATGCAGTGTTTTGGTTCTGTAACCACATTTCTTTTTTTTTTCCTCCCCAGGCTATTCAAGATCTCTGGCAGTGGAGGAAATCTCTTTAAGAAAATAGTTTAAACAGTTTGTTAAAAGTTTTCCGTCTTATTTCATTTCTGTAACAGTTAATATCTGGCTGTCCTTTTTATAATGCAGAGTGAGAAACTTTCCCTACCGTGTTTGATAAATGTTGTCCAGGTTCCATTGCCAAGAATGTGTTGTCCAAAATGCCTGTTTAGTTTTTAAAGATGGAACTCCACCCTTTGCTTGGTTTTAAGTATGTATGGAATGTTATGATAGGGCATAGTAGTAGTGGTGGTCAGACATGGAAATGGTGGGGAGACAAAAATATACATGTGAAATAAACAGTATTTTAATAAAGTAGCACTGTTTCTGTTCACTCATTTAACGTCTTATACTTTGTTAAAGAAATAAATGTACATTGTTAAAAGTGTTACTATATTCTAAAATTCCGTTAGAAAGTCCCTGCCCTATCCTCCAAATAGTTCTTTGTTAGAGGTGATCAGTTTTTCATCTTAAGGATTCTGTGCTCACATATTCCCACCTCATGATAATAGTTAACAGTTACAACTATGCAAACAGTTACAACTATAAATATTCATGATAATAGTTAACAGTTACAACTATGCAAACAGTTACAACTATGCAAACATGTCCTATCCTAGCCTCACTCTCATAGAAAATTTGGCATGTTTTTAAAAATCTTAAAGTAGCCTTTCTCAGCCGGAATTCTTCATCTGAACCCAAACAATATGAGTTAAGTGTCTAACTTCTTGATTTGACCAATAGTACACCTTAAATCTATCGGAGGAAAGTTACCACATGTAGTGGTTCTATGAGGATATTTAGGAGCTGATTCTTGAGACACCTTTGTTCTGCCTCAAGCTGATTGCATGGTCTGAGTTGGACATGCCGGTGTGATTCCTATTCTTTTGCTTTGCAGTGGTTTGAGTACATAGGGGATTTATTTTCTAGCTCTTTGACAGTCATGCTTTTGACATTTTTGTCATTCATGCTAGGCTGAATCTTCTCTCAGAATTTTAAGTGTGTACCCTTTTTGGTCACATCTATTGCCATTTTCATGTATCATTTGCATATGATCTGTTTTTCTGAAATTTTATGAATGTGTCTTGAGGTGGTGTCTTTTTCCAGGCCATTTTCCTGGGAGAGTTTACTCTTCTTTTATTCATCCTTACACCTTTTGGTTTATTCTCTTGGATGTTTCTCCTCATTCATTTTTGTATAAACTTAAGAAAGAGACTTTATTTTGTTTTTCTCAAATTTTTTTTATGTTGATTTTAATGCCCCAAGTGTTTGGTTCTTTGGGGATATATGGAAAATCTGAAAATTACTGTAATTTTCTAACAGTCTTGTCAATTGATCCTGTGTTTCTTTTTCATTTCCCCCTTTTGACTGGACTTAATAGTTGCAGATATTTTGAGTGTGTTCTGCACATGTTATCCTCCAGAGGAACCTCTTGGAGGGTGGTGGAGAGGCTAGGTACACTACTGTGTTGTCTAATTCCAACTTTGAAGATGTGGGGTACAATGTGTTAGATGCCTCTTCTAGTCACTTTAAGTTGGCGTTTTCTCTATTCAGGACATCTATCCTTGTGTTTTTTGTATCTTTATTTTACTGGAGACTCCGCAGGGGATGGTTAAGTGTTCAGTGTGTTCTTTGCTTTATTGAAAAGTACCTCCGTTTTATTGACTGATTGGGGTCTCACTCTGTCTTCCAGGCTGGAGTGCAGTGGCATTCTCAGGCCACCTCAACCTTCCAAGCAGTGGAACTACAGGCATGTACCACCACACCTGGGTGATTTTTTTTATTGTAGAGACAAGGTCTCACCAAGTTGCCCAGGCTGGTCTCAAACTCCTGGACTCAAATCTCGCTTTGGTCTCTCAAAGTTCTGGGATTACAGGTGTATTTTAAAGAGTGTAAGTGCAATTTACGTTTAAAATACCATCTTTAAATTGATAGGGCTGTCCCAAATAAAGTGACAATGAACTTACTGATTTAATTTAGTAAGTTACTGGTATCCAAATAGTGCCAGCGATAGAGATGTCATCAAGGACTACATTTAGGTTGGCATATCACAGTGTATGATACAGGCAGTATAGCAAGTAGTTAATACTGGCTATAGCAAGTAGTTAATACTGGCTACTCAACATTTTCAAGAGAGGAATAACACCTGTAAATGTCAGGCCAACTTATCTAGAAGGGCAGAGATTTTCCTGTGCCTTCAAAGTCTGTAATAGTATTTATTTTTAGTTTCCTTAGGAAATTCCATTAAAAAAACTAATTCACCTTTGTTCAATACAGACTTAAGCAGAGTTTTCCATACGTAGATCAATATTTGTTTAGAAACAATTATTAAAGCAAAATTTTTTAAACATAATTTTTAAGCAAACTTTTGAAGTTTTCTAAGGCCATTAAGAAAATAATTGCTTTTCCTTTGTTCCTGGTAATAATGATTAATGCTAGAGGAAGCTAGCCAGGTGCAGTGGCTCATACCTGTAATCCCAGCACTTGGAGGCCGAGGTAAGAGAATTGCCTGAGCCGAGCAGGTCGAAGCTGCAACAGCCCTGAGTATGCTGCTTCACTCCAGCCTGGTGACAGAGTGAGACTCAGAGAAAACTAGAGGAAGCTATAAAATAGGGTGGTTTATTCTACATAATAGTAATTTATAGGTCATTACCAGACTAATACCTGGTTTAAGTGCATCTGGTGTTAACCTTGCTGGTGGAACTACATTTCCTTAAGCCATTCTGCTGAGAGGATGCTCGATGTTTCGTTTGCACTACCATTTATTCTGCAAGCATTTTCCTTGGCTTTATCATTAAATCATTAATCTCTGCATTTGTACCTAACTTTGAAAGAAAATGTGGTTTTGATTTTTGATTGATTTCCCAATTGACTGAATTTGTGTCCGGGGGTGTCCTCTTCAAGCTTGCTCCTCCCACAGCAGACCTCCACCAGGTTGCTTCTTGCTTTGTAGTATAACAAAGATGTTCTAGTTTCATGTTTGTTTCCTTTCACAGACCCAGAATGAACTATTTTCTCCAAAGATCCCTTACTCCTTTTATTTTTTACTTTTTTTTTTTTTTTGAGTTGGAGTCTCACTCTGTCGCCCAGACTGGGGTGCAGTGGCATGCTCCTGGCCATCACAGCCTCTACCTGCTGGGCTCCAGCCATCCTTTCACCTCAGCCTTCCAAGTAGCCAGAAATACAGGCACGTGCTACCACGCCTGGCTAATTTTTGACTTATTGTAGAGACGAAGTCTCGCCAAGTTGCCCAGGCTAGTCTCGAACTGTGGACTCCCAAGGTGTGAGATTACAGGCTGAGCCACCAAGCCCAGCCGCCTCACTCCTTTAAAAAAGGGCTTTTATAGATTGGGAACATTGCTTAGTGATACTGGGCTCTAGTTTAGCAGACTGGTTAGATGAGACAAAGGCAAGGGAAAGACAAGTGCTACAGTGGGCATGTGTCTAGGTTGGTTGACAGTAGTCAGTATGTCAGTTCAGTGTTCGTGTAACGGTGAGGGCTAGGTGAGAACTCAAGTGTCTAGGTTGGTTGACAGTAGTCAGTATGTCAGTTCAGTGTTCGTGTAACGGTGAGGGCTAGGTGAGAACTCAAGAGCTCCTAACCCTCAGGCTCCACCAGAGAACAGGTCAAAGTAGGTTAAAATAGCCAACAGAGGCTATTATAGAGAACAAATCGACAGTCTTTTTTTTTTTTTCCTTTGAGTTTGGGTTTCACTTTCACTCATGCTGGAGTGCAGTGGCACGACCACAGCTCACTACAGCCCCGACCTAGGCTCGGGTGTTCTTCCGCCTCAGTCTCCTGAGTAGCTAGGGCTACTGGCATATACCACCCTGCCCAGCTTTTTTGTTTTGGCTTTTTTTGTAGAGAAGGGAGTCTTGCTTAATATCTTGCCCAGGCTGGTCGCAAACTTCTGGATTCAAGCAGTCCTGTCTCAGTCTCCCAAAGCTCTGGGATTACAGGCATGAGTCACCTTGCATGGCCAGATCATCAGTCTGAAAGATGCAAATGACAGAATAATTGCACAAGGCTTACAGTGGTGTACCATGGTTTGCAGAAGCTACCGCATGGTTTTGACTTAGAATATCATGCATCATCACAGGGATATGATCTGAAAATCTATTGTCAGTTGATCTTTTTGCGTGAACATAGAGTATTTACACAAACTTAGATGATGTTGCCTACTGCACACTTAAGATACGTGGCACAGTCTGTTGGCTCCTAGGCTACAAATCTGTATAGTATAGCATGTTGTGCTAGATGCATGTAACAGTGGTATTTGAGTATGTAAACATGAAAAGTTACAGTAAAAAAAGTTTAAAGAAATGGTCCACCTGCATAGGGCACTTACTTCATGGAGCTTGCAGGAGTGGAAATTGCTCTGGGTGTCAGTGAGTGGTGACTGAAGGAGGCTTAAGACGTTACTGCACATGACTATGGACTTTACACTTAGGCTATGCTAAATTTATAAAAATATTTTTCATTTATAAATTAACCTTTTAGCTTATTGAACTCTTAACCTTACAAGCTTTTTTAGAACTTTGACCCTTTTGTAACATTTAGCATAAAACACGTACAGCTGCACAAAAATCTTTATATCTTATTCTGCAAACTTTTTATTCATTTTTTTACATGGGGTCAGGTTCAATATACCAGTCTTCTACGTCTTGTCCCACGGAAAGCCTTCAGTGGCAGGCGTCTTAACAATGCCTTTTAGAATACCTCTAGCAGGACTTGCCTGAGACTGTTTGATAGGTAACTTTAAATTTGAATTTTTGAGTCAGTCTCATTCTGTCGCTCAGGCTACAGTGCAGTGGCATGATCTCGGCTCGCTGCAGCTTCAAATTCTTGGACTCAAGCCATCTTCCTACCTTAGCCTTCCAAGTAACTGGAACTACAGGCATGCACTGCCCCACCCGGCTATTATTTAAAATTTTTTTGTTGAGATGAGGTCTCACTATGTGGCCCAGGGTGGGTTTGAACTTCAGAGTTCAAGCTATCCTCCCATCTCAGCCACCCAAAGTGCTGGAGTTATAGGCATGAGCTACCATCCCCGGCCATTTTTAGAAATTTTAATTTTTAGAAATAAGCACACTCTAGAATAATGATAAAAGTATAGAACAGTATGTCCTGTACATAATTGTGCTATACTTTTATATGACCAGCAATGCAGTAGGTTGGTTTATACCAGCATCACAAATGTGAGTCATGCAGCCGGGTGCGGTGGCTCACACCTATAATCCTAGCACTTTGGGAGAGACCAGCCTGGGCAATTTGGTGAGACCTCGTCTCTACAATTAATTAAAAAATTAGCCAGGCGTGGTGGCATGTGCCTGTGGTTCCAGCTAGCTACTTGGAAGACTGAGGTGGAAGGTTCACCTGAGCCCAGCAGGTCAAGGCTGCAGTGGCTGTGAGCGTGCCACCACGCTCCAACCTGTGCGACAGTGAGACTCCAACTCAAGAAAAAGTAATACATTGTGCCACGTTATGATGTCTGCATTGTCGCTGGGCAGTAGGAATTTTTCAGCTTCCTAAAAATCTATGGGACCACTGTATATGCTATCCAGCGTTGGCAGAAGAAGTGGGACTCATGGCTGTACTGAGAGGAGATAAGCATTGTCTAGCATGTGGGGCTTTTGTTTGAGCATCATGAATATATATTAAACCTGTTAACCACCTGGACTCTGGAAATACAGGGTTAAAGTTATTTCAGGAAGCCTAAGGCTAGCTTCCAGCCAGTTCTTGACCAAAGAGCCGGTTGCTCCCTGACTCACAATCTTGGCAGTAGAGGTCCCAGGTTTTAATGCTGTGAAAGTTCCAAGAGCTGGTTTTAGAAAAACTTTAGAGCCTTAGTAAAGGGTCTACTTTTCTTATTAAAATACTTGGCCTTATTGAAGGCAGTGCTGCTGTTTGTCCTCTGTTCTAAGCCGGGATGGTCTCCATCTTTGTTTCTTCTTTGTCCTCTCAGTCAAGACTGGGAGAAGTGGAGAGTGAGTGTCAGACAAGAAGAATCTAAACACTTTGTATACATACAGTCTCAAAGTTCTTGGTACTTAGGGGTTAGTCAGGAGGCATGCAGTTAAATAAATGCAGGGTTTGTATTTCATCAGCTTACCAGTTCACACACACTCAACTCCCCTCAGAAAATGGACTAAGTTCACTAGTTAGAGCTGGGAATTGAGTCAGTTGTCTGTTCCCAGCTGCAAACTAGCACATGGCCACCTTGCCCAAGCAACAGCATTCTCGCCTGGACTGGTGACGCCTTCTCAGTGGCCACCCCTCTGCCACTCTACACCATCCACTTCATTCTTAGCAGCTGGAGTAAGCTTTTTAACAACACACTGGGTTTTGACTAATTTCAAAGCCCTGGGTTGACAAATAGCCAAACGTGGTGGTATGTCTGCACTGTTAAATGCCACTTTGCAATAAAATGAATCGACAACCGGCAAGGGATGGATCTCAGGACATGCTGAACCAGACGCAAAGGAGATGGTTCCCTTTATGAGAAACTGAGGGGAAACTCGTGCCAGCAGACCTGTGTTTGCCTGGGGTCAGCCACTGAGGGCAGAGAGGTTCCCTGAGAACAGACAGCATTTGTGCACAGATAACATTTGTCAAAACTGAACTGCACACTTCACACAGATGCATTGCATAAAGTTGTGTGTCCATAGCACCTTGGAACATGAAGCCCTTGATGGCTACAAATTTCCCTTTGGGGGCTGCCTGCAAGGCATAACCAAACACATGATCCGTTCTCATCCTCACCTCTTCCATGGTCCCTCTGGCTAGCCCTTCCAGTTACCTGGCCTTTTTCCACTGTTGGCATTTGGCATCTGGAACACTCCTTTGTGTGCTCGGCTGGCTCCTGTCTGGGCTTGGCTGACATTCCCGGGAGGCCTCCGACCACTGCATCTCCCCTGCGCTTCATCATCTCATCCCATAGGCTTCTAAGCACTGGTAACAAGCTAGCATTGATCTCTTGGCTTATTTTCCCCTGCCTATCTTCCCTAGTAGAAGCTGAGTGCTTTTTTAGTGCAAGGACCTTGTCTGTCTTTAACCAGCACCTGGTAACACAGTAGGGTCTCAATAAATAGTGACTGAATGAATTGATGGAAGGTGACTGCCAAATTAATGGCAAGTATTAGGTGCTGTATGAACACAGCAAATCCAGATAGAATACATACATGCATATGGTAAGTAGGTTTGAAGGAATAATGTATAAAATGACTGGAATTGGGGTCAAAAGACAAATTCTAGTCAGATGCTTCTCCAACTGTAAATTGGGAATGGTCCTGACTCCCTACTTCATGGCTTTGTGAAGATAAAGACGTGAAGACACAACTTTATGCAGTGCATCCTGAAGACCATAAATATTATTAACAGCTAATATATTTGGATCCTTCCTTACACTCGACTCTGAGTGAGCTCATTCAGTACTCGTGACAACTCTATGCAAGTTGTCACTGCTGTTTTTTGGGGGGAGGGTTGTCTGTTGTCCGGGCTGAAGTGCAGTGGCACGATCACAGCTCACCAACCTCCTGGGCTCAGGCAATCCTCCCACCTCAACCTCTCGAGCAGGGGGGATTACAGGTATGTGCCACCACGCCTGGCTGATTTTTGTAGTGGTGAGGTCTCACTGTGCTGTCCAGGCTGGTTTCAACTCCTAGGCTCAGCAACCTCTTGCCTTGGCCTCCCAAAGCGCTGGGATTACAGACATGAGCCACCACACTCAGCCTTGTGCTTAGCTATCTTTAGATGAGGAAGCAGAGTCTTAGGACTGTTGCTTACAGGAGTTTATAAGTACAATGTTAGCAGCAAAGTTCAAGTCCAGAACCTCTGACTCTTGAGTTTATGCTCTTATGCAGAACTTCTTTTTTTCTTCTAATTTAGACATTATTTATTTGTAGAGATAGAGGCTTACTTTGTTGCCCAGACTGGTCTTGAATTCCAGGTCTCAAGTAATCCTCCCAAAATGCTGGGATTACAGACGTGAACCATTGTGCCTAGATGCAGAACTGTTCTCTTGACTGGATTTTTTGTTCAGTCTTACTTGTATGATAGGTAAGATTGACAGATATGCTTTATCTGAGCATTGAAAATGACTGCAAGAATTTTAGACAGGTTACTTATATACCCATTCCATTCACAACAGAAAATAGTAACAGTATAGAAAACAGGAAATATAATTCTTTTTTTTTTTTAATTCAGAGTCTGTCAGCCAGACTGGAGTACAGTGGCATGCTCATGGCCACCGCAGCCTCAGCCTGGGCTCAGGTAATCCTTACGCCTCAGCCTTCCAAGTGGCTGAAACTACAGGCACGTGCCACCATGCCTGGCTACTTTTTAAAATTTATTGTAGAGAGAAGGTCTCACCAAGTTGCCCAGGCTAGTCTCAAACCCCTGAACTCAGGCAATCCTCTCGCCTCCCAAAGTGCTGGGATTACAGGCGTAAGCCACTGCGCCCAGCCATGAAGTATAATTCTTAGCCAGGAGATTCTTCAAACACTTTAGCAGGTGGTAAGCCAACACCACCTCTTGACTGGGTCTGTCGGAAGTCTCCTATAAAGGCAGATTATGGTGACAACGGCTTAGGTCATCCATGGGAGCATTTCTGCCCATGTCTATTTGTGATTGGTGATTGCATCCTATCTTGGAATCGGTTCAATTTTTCCAGAACGTGAGAAGCTACCAGAAACTTTACAAGAGCAGTTCTGGCACTCAGAACGTCTGAGTAAATTCAGTCCAGCAGCCTCATTTGAGAACCTTCACCGTCACTCAGCACCTGGTTCTGAAAAGGTTTTCTGCACTTGTGTCCAATGCTGAAACCGAGGCTTATCTGTTTAAAATAGCTTCAGCTTTGAAAGGACACTTAAAATAGCTTGCAGAGAGGCCTGATATTTGGAACAATTATTCATGTTTGATATTCCGTGACTTTAGGAAATAGAACCACGGTTCAACAGCACCTACCTCAGTGTATGTGCGGGTGAAAGGGGGATATCAATGCAAGGAGGCTTTTAACCACTTAGTCCAGATTTCTCAGTGTTGGTTTTTGAGCTTGTGCTGCAGTGTCTCTCCCACTGTGACCTGTTTTCCTTAGCACGAGACCAAAGCAGAGCTTGGCTGACGAGGCTCTAGACGGGGTGAGGCAGTTGTGACAAGAACACCTACATTCTGGGGTTGGCAAGGACAGGAGTTACGACTGGAAGGGGCAGAGGCGGTAAGAATCAGTGTCCTGAGGGGGTCCTGGTCGGAGGAACCAAGCTGCTTAGTAGGCCAACGGAGGCAAATCCTAGCCAGGTTTGGGGAGAGGGCCTAGAGTGGTCGCTGACCAGAGTCCTGCTGGCCACTCCAGGCAGTAGCCCGCCCGCGCTGGAGCGGCAGCGACACCTCGGCGCCGCTAGGTGGCAGCCGTGTGTTTCCCAAACCGGGTCGCCTGCGGGAAAGCCCCGCTGGGATCCCAAGAACCCACCTCCGCGCCCCAGAGGGGCGAGGGCTGGGAGGGAGAGGGGCGCCGGAGCCCCCGTCCCGGGGGCAGGGATGGAGGACGAGGAAGGGCGCTCACTTAAGTGGCCAGTCCGCCAGGAGGCGGCTGGGGCAGCCCGCGAGC
>NW_007115822.1:0-328 GCF_000164805.1 Carlito syrichta
TCATTTGATATCTTTACTCAAAGTATCTGACTCAGTTGGGTGCAGTGGCCACGCCTGTCAACCCAGCACTTTGGGAGGTGGAGGCAAGAGGATTGTCTGAGTCCAGGAGTTCAAGTCCAGCCTGGGCAACTTGGCAAGACCTCATCTCTACAACAACAACAACAACAACAAATTAGCCGGTCAGGGTGGCATGCACCTGTAGTTCCAGCTACTTGGAAGGCTGAGGCAGAAGGATCGTCTGAGCCCAGCAGATCGAGACTGGTGGCGGTGAGCATGCTACTGCACTCCAGCCTGGGCGACAGAGTGAGACTCTGAATCAAAAAAAAAA
>NW_007115823.1:0-327 GCF_000164805.1 Carlito syrichta
GACCAGCCTAGACAACTTGGTGAGACCTCCTCTCTACAGTAAAAAAAAAAAAAAAAATTAGCCAGGTATGGTGACGTGTGCCTATAGTTCCAGCTGCTTGAAAGACTGAGATGGAAAGATTGCCTGAGCCCAGCCGGTTGAGGCTGCGGTGACTGTAGCCTGGGCGATAGAGTGAGACTCCTACTCAAAAACAAAAAATAAAATAAAGCTCTGGAGACTCTGTGTGTGTATGTGTGTGTGTCTTCATTCAGACATATGTTACACTAATTTTTTTTTTTTTTGAGTCAGAGTCTCACTCAGTCGCCCAGACTGGAGTGCAGTGGCCGC
>NW_007115824.1:0-327 GCF_000164805.1 Carlito syrichta
ACCTTGACCTGCTGGGCTCAGGAGATCCTTCCACTTCAGCCTTCCAAGTAGCTGGAACTACAGGCGTGCACTACCATGCCCAGCTAATTTTTTGATTTATTGTAGAGACGAGGTCTCACCAAGCTACCCAGGCTGGTCTCGAACCCCTGGGCTCAGGCAGTCCTCTTGCCTCTATCTCCCTCCGCCTCTCAAAGTGCTGGGATTATAGGTATGAGCCACTGCACCCGGTTTAGAATGAGCTTTTAAAAATCACATCTTAGGCAACCTCTTCAGGTCCACTCCCACTGTGGGAGCTCTTCTGTCCTCTTAATAAATCCTGCTTTCTCA
>NW_007115825.1:0-327 GCF_000164805.1 Carlito syrichta
GGGCGTGGTAGTGCATGCCTGTAATTCCAGCTACTTGTAAGGCTGAGACGGAAGGATCGCCGGAGCCCGGCAGGTAGAGGCTGCGGTGGCCAGGAGCGGCCACTGAAGTCCAGTCTGGGCGATAGAGTCAGACTCCAACTCAAAAAAAATCAGCCGGGCGTGGTGGTGCACGCCTATAGTTTCAGCTACTTGGAAGGCTAAGGTGGAAGGATTGCCAGAGCCCAGCAGGTCGAGGCTGTGGTGGCCGGGAGTATGCCACTGCACTCCAGCCTGGGCGACAGAGTGAGACCTAGATTCTTTTTTTTTTTTTTTGAGTTGAAGTCTCAC
>NW_007115826.1:0-327 GCF_000164805.1 Carlito syrichta
GCGGCCACTGCACTCCAGTCTGGGCGACAGAGTGAGACTCCAACTCAAAAAACAAAACAAGAAACCCTAGACTGCAGCAGTCAGTTCTTACTCTGACACCCTTTTATTGTGTAGAATAAGCGAGAAAATGTGAGCAGAACCTTGGGGGCTCAAGTGTTTGGGCAAGTAGAGCAGGGCTAAATCCAGGGTTGGCAGGTTGAAGAAGCCATTGGCAGTGGCTGCACAGGTAGCTCTCTTTTTGTTTATTTATTTATTTATTTATTTGAGTTGGAGTCTTACTCTGTCATCCAGACTAGAGTGCAGTGGCTGCTCCCGGCCACCACAGCC
>NW_007115827.1:0-327 GCF_000164805.1 Carlito syrichta
AGCAGGCTACCTATTTAAGTCCGCTAGTTAAGTCAGCTGACTAGCCCACTGGCTAGCTGGTTAAGTCAACTAATAGGTCATCTGGCTTGTCACCTGGCTGTAGTAGTTAGATACCTAGCTAGATAAGTCAACTGTCTAGCCAACAGGCTAGCTGATTAAGTCAGGTAGTTAAGTCAGCAGGCTAACAAGCTGGCTAGGTAGGTTGCTAGCTAGTTAAGTCAATTCGATAGCCGCCTGGCTAGTTAGTGATGACAGCTAGTTAAGTCAACTGGCTACCCAGCTGGCTAACTGTTTATGTCAGCTAGTTGAGTCAGATGGCTAGCCAGC
>NW_007115828.1:0-327 GCF_000164805.1 Carlito syrichta
GGGTCTCGACCCCGCGGGCTCAGGCAATTCACTCACCTCAGCCTCCCAAAGGTGAGGGATTATAGGTTGAACCGCCGAGCCGGCTGTGATGACTTTCTAAGAGCTCACAAACACTGGCAGGTTTAAGAGAGTCCGTTTTCAACTCCTTAACTGACAAGTGCACTCTGCGGGTTTCCCTTTCCCATGCCCTCTTTTAGTGATACCCTTCTCTCACTTTTTAAAACAAAGGTGTTAGCCAGGTTTGGTGGCTCAGCCTGTAATCCCGAGGCTTGGGAGGCTGAGGTGAGTGGATTGCCTGAGCCTGCGGGTTCGAGACCCGCCTGGGCA
>NW_007115829.1:0-327 GCF_000164805.1 Carlito syrichta
AAAAAAAAAAAAAAAAAAAAAAAAGAGAGATATTTCTATGGAGACAGAAAAAAGACAACAGTCTACAGATTAGTTCTTCTAGAGTCTCTGATGTATCCTCAGATTGCTATAGCAATCTGACAGATTCTTCTGGATTGTAGTTTGAACCAAGATTTCAACTTAACTTTCTGTGAGTCCATACATCAGCAGACCCATAATAAGGTTGTTTAACTGTCTAGCTTCAGTTTGCAGGACTTTAAGCAAAGCACAATTTTTTTGGGGGGGGGGAGTTTGAGTTGGAGTCTCACTCTGTCGCCCAGACTGGAGTGCAGTGGCTGCTCCCGGCCC
>NW_007115830.1:0-327 GCF_000164805.1 Carlito syrichta
ACTGAGGAAAGAACAAGTTAGGATTTATTTTTTTCTGAAGTTAGGAGGTCTTTTTTTTTTGCAGATGGGGACGCCTTTTTTTTGAAGTTAGGAGAGCCTTTTTTTAAGTTAGGAGAGCCTTTTTTTTGAAGTTGGTTAGTTGATTGGGGGTGATTTCTAGGGTGTTGCATCACAGTGATAACACAAATAGTCAGCGCTCAGTGCTATTGCACACAGTCAGTGCTCAGAGGTAAGCAAATGGTCAGTACTCAGAGGTAATGCAAATATTTAGTGCTCAGTGGTAATGATAATTGTAAGTGCTCAGTGTTAATGCAAATGGTCAGCACT
>NW_007115831.1:0-327 GCF_000164805.1 Carlito syrichta
AAAGATGCTGGACTGAGACTTGGTTCTTAACTGTACTCTAGTTTTGTTTTGTTTTGTTTTGTTTTGTTTTTTTTGAGTGGGAGTCTCACTTTGTCACACAGACTGGAGTGCAGTGGCTGCTCCCGGCCACTGCAGCCTTGACCAGCTGGGCTCCGGCGATCCTTCCTCCTCAGCCTTCCAAGTAACTGGAACTACAGGCGTGCACTATCATGCCTGGCTAATTTTTGACTTATTATATAGATGAGGTCTTGCCAAGTTGCCCGGTAAGGTCTCGAACCTGCGGGCTCAGGCAATCCACTCACCTCAGCCTCTCAAAGTGCTGGGATT
>NW_007115832.1:0-327 GCF_000164805.1 Carlito syrichta
TTTTTTTGGAGGATTTTTTTTGGAGGATTTTTTTGGGAGGATTTTTTGTGGAGGATTTTTTTTTGGAGGATTTTTTGTTAGAGGATTTTTGTTTTTGGAGGGGTTTTTTTTTGGAGGATTTAGAGGATTTTTTTGTCCCCCCACCTCCCCGGCGTGGAGAGGTTGGATTTTAAGAAACAGGGAAACCAACTCAGGCTCCGATCCGGACGGAGGAGGTTAAATCTCCTTTTCAAGGGCTTTTTTATCGGGTGAGGAGGGAGGGGTGGAGGCCGGGAGGGTGAGAACGGGGCCACACAGTGAGACCCCGACTCTAAAAAAAAAAAAAAA
>NW_007115833.1:0-327 GCF_000164805.1 Carlito syrichta
ATCCACTCACCTCGGCCTCCCAAAGGCGCAGGATTACAGGCTGAGCCACCGAGCCCGGCACCTTCATGTCTTTCATTGCTGATTCCTTGGTTCTTTTTGCCAAATGATTTTTAGGTCTCAAACTACCTGATTCCCATAATGCTTCACTGTTAACTTCTTGTAAGAGTATGATAAACCCCATTTCAACTTCTTCTCCTTATTTCTTTTCTTTTCTTTTTTTTTTTTTGAGTTGGAGTCTCACTCTGTCGCCCAGAGTAGAGTGCAGTAGCTGCTCCCGGCCACCGCAGCCTCGACCTGCTGGGCTCCGGCAATCCTTCCACCTCAGCC
>NW_007115834.1:0-327 GCF_000164805.1 Carlito syrichta
GCTAGCTAACTGGCTAGCCAGTTGACTTAATTAACTAGCTGCACAGCTAGCAGATGGCTATCCAGCTGAGTTAACTCGTTGACTTAACTAGCTAGCAAGCTGACTTAACTAGCTGAATTAACCCACTAGCTATCTAGTTAGCCAACTGGCTTAACTAGCTGGCTCAACTAGCTAGCTACCCAGCTAACTATCTATCTAGCCAGCTGACTTTAGAAGCTGACTTAACTAGCTAGCTAGCTGACATAACTAGCTGACTTATATAGCTATCTTCCTAGCTAGCCAGCTGATTTAACTAGCTGAAATAAATAGCTAGCCAGATGGATCAAC
>NW_007115835.1:0-327 GCF_000164805.1 Carlito syrichta
AAAAAAAAAATTAAAGCCAGGTGCTGTGGCTCAAGCCTGTAATCCCAGCACTTTGGGAAGCAGAGGTGAGAGGATTGCCTGAGCTCAGGGGTTTGAGATCAACCTGGGCAATTTGGTGAGACCTCATCTCTACAATAAATCTAAAATTATCTGGGTGTGGTAGCGTGCACCTGTAGTTCCAGCTACTTGGATGACTGAGGCAGAAGGATCACTGGAGCCCAGCAGGTCAGCGCTGGGGTGGCCATGAGTGTGCCATTGCACTCCAGCCTGGGCGATGGATTGAGACTCCAACTAAAAAACAAAAAATGAGCCGGGCTTGGTGGCTCA
>NW_007115836.1:0-327 GCF_000164805.1 Carlito syrichta
TGTTTAATATTCAAAGGACAATTCATCCCCCAGCCTGCCCTGGTCAGGTGATAGGATTTTGAGAAATTGGTTTGCACTCGAGGGTAATTTTCACACCATTTTGTCCTTCTTTGCCCCCTTAGGTCTCCGTGACTGTTTTTGGTCAAAAACTGCTGAACAGGCCAGGTTCAGTCTCTCAGCCTGTCATCCGAGCGCTTTGGGAGGCCAAGGTGAGTGGATTGCCTGAGCCCATAGGTTCGAGAACCACCCGGGCAACTTGACAAGACCTCATCTCTACAATAAATCAGAAAACTAGCCGGGCATGGTAGTGCGCAACTGTAGTTCCAA
>NW_007115837.1:0-319 GCF_000164805.1 Carlito syrichta
GGAGGGGGGACCCGAGGCGGGGAGTGCGGCGGAGGCGCCGGCGGAGGGCGAGGTCTTCGCCATCCAGCTGACCTCGGCGTGAGCCGCTCCTCTCTCCCCGCGGGCCGGGGGACGCCCCCCAGGCATGGGGGGGCTTATTTATTGCGCTATTTATGTATTTATTTATTTATTTATTAACTCCCAGCGGCATCACCCTCATTTTCTACCCATCCCCCTCAATAAAGTTTTTATAAAGGATTCTGGGTCTCTGCTTCTGTTTTTTCTTTCTTTCTTTTTTTTTTTTTTTGAGTAGAAGTCTCACTCTGTTGCCCAGGCTGGA
>NW_007115838.1:0-327 GCF_000164805.1 Carlito syrichta
CAGCCACTCTAAAGACACTTTCAAAGAGGTTAATTTCAATCCTCATGGATGACTTTAAGGGGTTCAATACTTCGGTGGAAGAAGGAACAGCAGATGTGATGGAAATAGAAAGATCACTAGAATTAGAACGGGAGCCTGAAGATGTGACAGAATTGTTCCAGTTTCATGATAAAATTTGAATGGATGAGAAGTTGCTTCTAATGCTGTGAAAACTGTGAAAATAACAACAGAGGATTTAGAAAACAGCATCAACTTAGGTGATAAAGCAGCATCAGCAGGGCTTGAGAAAACAGATTCCATTTTTGAAAGATGTTCTACTGTGGGTAA
>NW_007115839.1:0-327 GCF_000164805.1 Carlito syrichta
AGAGCCGAGCCAGGGTCCGCAGGCCGCCGCCGGCCAGGGCTGGAGGCCCCGCCCTGTGGGGCCCGCGTCTTGTCCTCCACCTGACCCGCTAACTGGGCAAGAGCCTCGGCGGCCGGCCCGGCCCCACGCCCGGCGAGGACGCAGCCTACCCTGAAGATGTCCAGCGCGTCCCTGTGGCTGAGCAAGGCCACAGGGATGCCGATCTCGTCATACTGCGTCTTGTTGCCCCCCGGGGGCACCTGGGCCGAGAACAGAGAACGCCGGGCGTCACCAGGGCAAGCAGGGCTGGGACAGCGGGCGCTGGGCCCTGCCGGCCCCTCCGCCTCC
>NW_007115840.1:0-327 GCF_000164805.1 Carlito syrichta
AGCTTGTTAATTCAACTCTTAATTAGTTGGCCAGCCAGATGTCTAACTTTTTAAGTCAGTTAGTTAAGTCATCTGGCCAGCCATCTGGCGAGCTACGTTGCTAGCTTGTCAAGTCATCTAGATAAGTCAGCTGGCCAGATAGATAGTTAGCTAGTTAAGTCAGCTGGCTAGGTAGTTAAGTCAGTTAGTTATGTCTGCTGGCTAGCCATCTGCCTATCAGGGTAGCTATCTAGTTAAGTCATCTGGTTAGCCAGCTGGCTAGCTAGTAAAGTCACCTAGTTGAGTCAGTTCGCTGGCCAGCAGGTTAGCTAGGTAATTAAGTAGTTA
>NW_007115841.1:0-327 GCF_000164805.1 Carlito syrichta
CACTTGGCTTAACTAGCTAGTCAACTAGCTAGCCAGACAGCAAGGCAGCTCACCTAACTCGCTGATATAGCTTGCTAGCCAGCCAGATAGCCAGTTGACTTAATTAGTTGTCTACCTACATAGCCATGTGGCTAGTCAGCTGACTTAACGAGCTACTCAGTTGGCTAGCCTGCTGACTTAACTAGCGAGCTACCTAGCTAGCCAGTTGGCTAGCCACTTGAATTAACTAGCTCAGTTAACCAGCTAGCCAGCTCTCTAGCCAGCTGACTCAACTAACTGACTTAACTAGTTAGCCAGCTGGCTAGCCAGCTGACTTAACTAGCTAGC
>NW_007115842.1:0-327 GCF_000164805.1 Carlito syrichta
CCGCAGCCTCTACCTGCTGGGCTCAGGTGATCCTTCTGCCTCAGCCTTCCTAGTAGCTGGAACCACAGGAATGTGCCACCATGCGCGGCCAATTTTTTTATTTATTGTAGAGACGAAGTGTCACCATGTTGCTCAGGCTGGTCTGAAACCCTTGAGCTCAGGTAATCCTCTCGCCTCTGCCTCCAAAGTGCTGGGATTACAGGCATGAGCCACCGTACCTGGCTAGGATGTATTTTATTGATGGCAACTGGAAGTTGATGACTAATGGGCATGATTGGGGTGTCCCCTGTGTATTTATTGCTCGTCTAAGAAACCTAGTTGTGTTCC
>NW_007115843.1:0-6039 GCF_000164805.1 Carlito syrichta
AGCCCAGCAGGTCGAGGCTGCGGTGGCCGGGAGCGGCCACTGCGCTCCAGCCTGGGCGACGGCGTGAGACTCCGACTCAAAAACAAACAAACCAAAAAAAACAGCGTTGCCTCCTCTCCACCTTTGCATACGCGTCCCTAAACTTGCCCCGCAGCCCGTGTTGTTTCTTTGTTGCACTGACTAGTGTGTCTTTTTTTTTTTGTCCCTCCCCCACAATAAACTGTAAGCAGGGACAGATTTTTACAGTCCCTAGAACTATCCCTGGCATGTGGTAGTCACTCGGTATATACGTGCTGGGTTGTGCCCTTACTCTTTTTTTTTTTTTTTTTTTTTTGAGTTGAGAGTCTCACTCCGTCACCCAGCCTGGAGGGCAGCGTCATGCTCCTGGCCACCGCAGCCTCGACCTGCTGGGCTCAGGCGATCCTTCCACCTCAGCCTTCCAAGTAGTTGGAACCACAGGCATGTGCCACCATGCCCGGCTAATTTTTATTTATTTATTTATTGTAGAGATGCGGTCTCGCCAAGTTGCCCAGGCTGGTTTCAAACCCGGGGGCTCAGACAGTCCTCTCGCCTGGGCCTCCCTAAGTGCTGGGATCATAGGCGTGAGCCACGCACCCAGCCTTGCACTCTCACCCTTAAGCGTTTGCATTTAGAAATACTTTACTAGGCCAGGCTCGGTGGCTCAGCCTGTCATCCCAGCGCTTCGGGAGGCCGAGGCGAGCGGATTGCCTAAACCCGCGTGTTCGAGACCAGCCTGGGCAACTTGGTGAGACCTCGTCTCTACAGTAAATCAAAAAGTTAACCAGGCATGGTAGCACATGTCTGTAGCTCCAGCTTCTTGGAAGGCGAAGGCAGAAGGATCCACAGAGCCCCAGGCTGACCCTGGGATGGTCGTGAGCATGCCTCTGCACTCCAGCCTGGGCAATGGAGTGAGATTCCAACTCAAAAAAAAGAGAAAGAAATACTTTACTTGTCGGGCCGCAACGGCTCAGGCCTGTAATCCCAGTACCTTTTGAAGGCTGGGGATCGCTTGAGGCAGGGTGTTTGAGACCAGCCTGACAACATAACAAGAACTTGTCTCTACAAAAACATGAAATATTAGCTGGGCTTGATGGCTTGTGCCTGTTAAGCAGTAGCAACTCGTGAGGCTGAGATGGGAGGATCACGTGAGCCCAGGAGTTCAAGGCTGCAGTGGCCTGTGATTGCACCACTGCACTCCAGCCTGGGTGACACAGTGAGACCTCCAAAATAAATAAATAATAAACGAAAGTGAAGAAAAACAAAAGTAACTTTACTGATAAAAATCCCTGGGGGGCTGGGCTCAGTGGCTCAGTCTGTAATCCCAGCAATTTGGGAGGCAAAGGCATTGGATTGCCTGAGGCCATGGGTTCGAGGCCAGTCCAGGCAACTTGGTGAGACCTCGTTTCTACAATAAATAAAAAATTAGCCAGGTGTGGTAGCACGTGCCTGTAGTTCCAGCTACTTGGACGGTAGAGGCAGAAGGATCGCCAGAGCCCAACAGGTAGACCCTGGGGTGGCTGTGAGTGTGCCACTGCCCTCCAGCCTGGGCAACCGAGGGAGACTCCAACTCAAAAAAAAAAAAATCCATGGGGAATTCTCATCCTGTGGAATCAGAAGGCACCGGGTTGGAACTGGTACTGACTTCTGCGGGACCCTGACCAAGTATATTTGTTTTCTAGGCTGACCTAACAAAGTACCACAAGCTGGGTGGCTTAAACAACACAAATGTATCCTCATGGTTCTGGAGGCCAGAAATCTGAAATCAAGATGGTAACAGGGCCAAACTGCCTTCAAAGTCTCTAGGGAAAAGAATCCTTCTTTGCTTTTTCCTGGCTCTTGGTGGTTGCCAGCTGCTTCACTCCAAGTTCTTCCTCCGTCTTCTGGTGGCTGTCTGCCCACTGTGTGTCCTCTCCTTGTCTTATAAGGACACCCGTCATGTTTGACTTAAGGACCCGTCTTAATCCAGTATGAGTTCACCTTAACTGATGACATCTGCAAAGACCCTGTTGCAAATAAGGTCACATTGTGAGGTTCCAGGTGGATATGAATATTTGGGGGACATTATTCACTCCCGCTTTATCAAGTTTCCCCTCACACCCCCAGGCCTCATTCCCCTCTGACCTCTTAGCATTGAACCATTTACTAAGCGAAGAGGCCTCTGATGAGCTCCACCTGTAGATCATGGGTGGGCCAGGGGCAGGCACAGTCCTTGCCCTCAGAGTTCACGGTTTAGTGGACAGCCAAGGACAACCTCAGGCATAGCAAAGATGAATGATAGAGAGAGGTTCCTGACCAGGTGCGGTGGCTCAAGCCCGTCATCCCAGCACTTTGGGAGGCCGAGGCAAGAGGATTGCCTGAGGCCGCGGGTTCGAGACCAGCCTGGGCAACATGGTGAGACCTCTTCTCTACAATAAATCAAAAAATTAGCTGGGTGTGGTAGTGCCGGCTACTTGGAAAGCTGAGGCGGAAGGGTCACTGGAGCCCAGCAGGTGGAGGCTGCGGTGGTCGGGAGTGTGCCACGGCCCTCCCCCCTGGGCGACAGAGCGAGACTCCAACTCAAAAAAAAGAAAAAAAAGAGAGACGTTCCTGTTGTTTACTATTAGAGCCCAATTCTGGCCCAGGCCGGCAGCTGGGGGAGTTTCAGAGAGGCCCAGGCCTCTCCTCCAGTCCTCTCAAACCCTGCCTGTCCTCCCCCGCACCCGCCACGCTGGCCAGTGGTGGGTGGAGCACTCAAGGACTCACCCATGCATTGTGCGTGCTCCTTCTCTGGGGAAAAGGCTTTGCTCCTGGCCATAACACAAACTTCACGTCGCCTGGCAAGTCTCCCCTGGAATCCTCCCCCCAGCCTCCCTGACCCAATCCTTCTTTCCTGTAACCCGCCAGGAGGTGTCTTTGTCATTGCGGCTGACTTGTTTGCTTTCTGTCCCCACTAGAGCAGTGCTTGGCAGTGCAGGCCCTCAAAAAGTGTTTGCCCAAAAAATGATTAATCAAATGAGATCATGCATCGAAGTGTCCAGTGCAGAGGAGCGATTCGGTCAACAGAAGCCATAGTTCTAGTGCGGAAGGAGTCCCTCTGAGGAACATTCAAGGTGGAAACTGCTGAGTGGTGGGCAGGACCCTAGGGGCAGAGTGATTTATTTGATTTGTTGTAGAGATAAGGGCTCACCAAGTTGCCCGGGTTGGTCTTGAACCCACGGGCTCAGGCAATCCACTCGCCTCACTGCTCTCACCGGCCCTTCTGGGGAAAGGAAGCCGGTTTGAGTCACACTTCCTCAGATCCGAGAGCCCCCCGGAGCACCGGGCTGACCCCAGGGGAGAATGGGTCTCAGGCTAGGGCTGAGCCACGAGGCCATGTGGGTCCACCAAGAGCCTGGGGCAGAAGCCGAAAGGATCCAGGCCACAGCAGGTGGGTCTCTGTGACCCACCACTCTTTCCGATTTATCCCTAACGTAAATGACAACAGCCACCATTCCCATTCCGATTCCGCACCCCTTTCCATCAGGATCACACTAGAAATGTCACCAAACGCTGGTGGAGTATATTCTGTTATTCCCCCATCTTGCAGAGGAGGACACAGGTCCAAGTGAGTCGTGGTGCTGGGGTTTGAGCACACGTCGTCTCTACTCCAGAACCCGAGAGGACCAGCAGAGCCAGCTTCCAGGTCAGCCTCATGAGCTATTGCAGGGAGGAGGAGGACTCCAGGTGTGGAAGGCTGCAGAGAGGGCTGGATGGCGCCCGCTGAGAGAGCCTTCACATTTCTCCGTGAGGGGCTTTTCCTGTGCCGGAGATCGCCGCCACCAAAGCCGTCCCCATTCCCACCTTCAGAGAGAGCCTCATCCCCCCAGAAGTGATTTTTCAAGAAGCCGTCACCTTCCCTGTGCTCCTCCCGCAACAGCCACCAAATTCATAATGACCTTTGAAAACGACACATGCAGCCAGGAGCAGTGACTCATGCTTGAATTTCCAGGACTCTGGGAGGCCGAGGTAAGAAAATTGCCTGAGCCCAGGGGCTCAAGACCAGCCTGGGCACCTTGGCAAGACCTCACCTCTACAATAAATTTTAAAAATTAGCCAGGCACAGTGGCACACGCCTGTGGTTCCAGCTACTTGGAAGGCTGAGGCAGAAGCTTCACCTGAGCCCAGCAGGTCGAGGCTGCGGTGGCCGTGAGCATGCCATTGCACTGCAGCTTGGGAGACAGAGTGAGATTCCAACTCAAAAAAAAAAAGAAAATAACATAATTAGAGTTGAAAACTTAACATCCACAGGACTTTGAGAGACTGAGGAGAGTGGACTGCCTGAGCCTGTGGGCTCGAGACCAGCCCAGACAACTTGGTGAGACCATGTCTGTACAATAAATCAAAAATTAGCCGGGCATGGTAGCGCGCACCTGTAGTTCCAGCTACTTGGAAGGCTGAGGCGGAAGGATCACTGGAGCCCAGTGGGTCGAGGCTGGGGTTGCGGTAAGTGAGCCACTGCCCTCCAGCCTGAGCGACAGAGTGAGACTCCAACTCAAAAAATAATAATAATGTTAGGCCGGGTGCGGTGGCTCACGCCTATAATCCCAGCACTTTGGGAGGCCAACGTGAGAGGATTGCCTGAGTCCAGGGGTTTGAGACCAGCTCAGACAATTGGCAAGACCTCATTTCTACAATAAATCAAAAATTAGCTGGGCGCAGTAACGCGTGCCTGTAGTTCCAGCTACTTGGATGGCTGAGGCAGAAGGATATCCAGAGCCCAGCAAGTAGACACTGGTATGGCCATGAGCGTGCCACTGCACTCCAGCCTGGGCAATGAAGTGAGACGTGAGACTCCAACTCAAAAAAAAAAAAGAACCCGCACGTGAATTAACAGATTGATTGATTGATCGGTTGACTGATTTTCTGAGACAGGCTGGAGTGCAGTGGGTTGATCTCAGATTACCTCAACCTCCTGGGCTTAGGTGATACTCTCACCTCAGCCTCCCGAGTAGCTGGGACTACAGGCTTGTGCCACCATGTCCTGCTAGTTTTTACATTTTTTTTTTTTTGAGTTGGAGTCTCACTCCGTCGCCCAGACTGGAGGGCAGTGGCACACTCCCGGCCACCGCAGCCTGCTGGGCTCCGGCGATCCTTCTGACTCAGCCTTCTGAGTAACTGGAACTACAGGCGCACGCTACAGCGCCCGGCTAATTTTTTGATTTATTGTAGAGATGAGGTCCTGCCAAGTTGCCCAGGCGGGTCTCGAACCCTCAGGCTCAAGCAATCCATTCACCTCGGCCTCCCAAAGAGTTGGATTACAGGCTGAGCCACCAAGTCTGGCCTGCATTTTTATAGATACAAGGTCTCACTATATTGCCTAGACCGTTCTCCAACTCCTGAGCTCAAGCAATCCTCGAACCTTGCCTCCCAAACTCCTGGGATTACAGGCATGAGCCACCGCACCCAGCCCACACAGATGCTTATGGCAGCATTATTCATAACTATCAAAACATGGAAGCAGCTAAGATGCCCTTCCATAGGTGAGTGGGTAAAGAAACTGGCGCCTTCAGACGATGGAATACTCTTCAGCATTAAAAAGAAATGAGTGGGGCAACCCCTTCGGGTCCCCTCCCACTGTGGGAGCTTTTCTGTCCTCTCAATAAATTCTGCTTTCTTTCTTTTTTTTTTTTTTGAGTTGGAGTTTCACTCAGTCGCCCAGATTGGAGTGCAGTGGCCACTCCCGGCCACCGCAGCCTCGACCTGCTGGGCTCCAGCGATCCTTCCGCCTCAGCCTGCCAAGTAGCTGGAACTACAGGCGCGCGCTACCACGCCCGGCTAGTTTTTTTTTAATTTTATTTATTGTAGAGAGGAGGTTATGCCAATTTGCCCAGGCGGGTCTCGAACCCGCGGGCTCAGGCAATCCTCTTGCCTCGGCCTCCAAAAGTGCCGGGATTATAGGCTGAGCCACTGAGCTCGGCCTAATTCTGCTTTCTTTTTTTTTTTTTTTTGAATTGGAGTCTCACTCTGTCACCCAGACTGGAGTGCATGGGCCGCTCCCGG
>NW_007115843.1:6628-9246 GCF_000164805.1 Carlito syrichta
TTTAAAAAAAAAAAAGGAAAGAAAGAATGAGCTCTCTGACTGGGCACGGTGGCTCAGTCTGTAATCCCAGCACTTTGGGAGGCCGAGGTGAGAGGATTACCTGAACCGGTAGGTTTGAGACCAGCCTGGGCAACTGGGTGAGATCTCATCTCTACAATAAATCACAAAAACCAGCCAGGTGTGGTGGTGCATGCCTGTAGTTTCAGCTACTTGGAAGGCTGAGGCAGAAGGATTGCCTGAGCCCAGCAGGTCGAGGCTATGAGCATGCCACTGCGCTCCAGCCTGGGAGACAAAGAGTGAGACTCTAACTCAAAAAAAAAAAAAAAAAAAAAACAATTTAAAAAAGAAATGAGCTCTCAAGTCATGAGAAGACATGGAGGAAACTTAACTGCATATTGCTAGGTGAAAGAAGCCAGTCTGAAAAGGTTACATATCGTATGACTCCAACTAACAGACATTCTGGAAAAGACGAAACAATAGAGACAGCTTGCCATTGCTTTGCTAGACTCTGGTGTGGCCATGTGCCTTTTGAGCTATAGCCGTCGCCTTGTTTCTGGCTTTGGCCCTCTTTCCTACCTTGGGGCGGTGAATCTCCTCTCTCTCTCTCCCCCTCTGTCCCCCTTTGTCCCCCTCTCTCCCCCTCTCTCTAATTTACTTTCTAATAAACTATATTTTCTTTCTTTTTTTTTGAGTTGGAGTCTCACTCCGTCACCCAGGCTGGAGTGCGGTGGCACACTCATGGACACCCCATCATCACTCTGCTGGGCTCCGGTGATCCTTCCGCCTCAGCCTTCCAAGCAGGCAGAACTACAGATGCATGCCACCACGTCAGGCTAGGTTTTGTGACTTATTGTAGAGACAAGATCTCACCCAGTTGCTCGGGCTGGTCTCACACCCACGGGCTCAGGCAGTCCACTTGCCTCGGCCTCCCAAAGCGCTGGGATGACAGGCTGAGCCACCGCGCCCGGCCAAGAGTGAATTCTGATGCAAACTATGGATTCTGGGTGATGACTTGTGAATGCAGGTTCCTCCGTTGTGACAAATGCAGCCCTCTGGAGCTGTGGGCGTGTGGGGACGGGCAGTGCACGGGAACTCTCTGTGCTTTCCCTTCATTTTGCTGAGAACCTGAAACTGCTCTAAAAAAACGAAGGCGATTAATTCTGTTAGAAACGCAGATCTGGCCTTCTCCCTCCCAAGGGCCCTCCCACTCACTCCTGCTTGGGGCCTTTGCATGGGCTGCTTGTTCTGTCCTGGCTCTCACCCCACCTCTGGCTGATTTATCTTCACCCTCCACATATCCCTTCTGCAGAAAGCCTATGCTTCCCAAGACCAGGTCTCAGTCCAAGTCATCTTCTCTGCCACCGTTCCTCAGAATGCTCCTAGATTGTATGTATCACAGGGGATCATCTTCACTTCTTGGCCTTTTGGCTAAGATCGAGGGCAGCATCCCTGTGTCACAGTGGATCTGTCTATACCTGTATCTATTTATTTTATTTTATTTTTTTATTTTTTTTGAGTTGGGAGTCTCACTCTGTCGCCCAGACCAGAGGGCAATGGCCGCTCCCGGCCACCGCAGCCTCGACCTGCTGGGCTCCGGCGATCCTTCCGCCTCAGCCTTCCGAGTAGCTGGAACTACAGGTGCGCGCTACCACGCCCAGCTAATTTTTGATTCATTGTAGAGATAAGGTCTTGCCAAGTTGCTCAGGCGGGTCTCGAACCCGCAGGCTCAGGCAATCAACTCACCTCAGCCTCCCAAAGCGTGGGATTACAGGCTGAGCCACCGAGCCCGGCTTATTTTTTCTTTTTTTGAGTCAGAGTCTCACTCTGTCACCCAGGCTGGAGTGCAGTGGCACACTCACAGCCACTGCAGCCTCATCCTGCTGGGCTCAGGCAATTCTTCTGCCTCAGCCTTCCAAGTAGCTGGAACTACAGGTGCACGCTACCATGCCAAGCTAATTTGTATATATATATACACACATATAGTAGAGACAAGGTCTTACCAAGTTGCCCAGGCTGGTCTTGAGCCCACGGGCTCAGGCAGTACTCTCATCGCGGCCTCCCAAAGTGTTAGGATTACAGGCTGAGCTCCTGAGCCTGGCCTAATTTTTTGATTTATTGTAGAGATGAGGTCTCGCCAAGTTGCCCGGGATGGTCGGTCTTGAACTGGTGGGTTCAGGCAATCCTCTCACCTCAGCCTCCCAAAGTGCTGGGATTACAGGCTTGAGCCACTGTGCCCAGCCATTTTATTAAGATATTTTAGCCACATGTGGTGGCACACACCTGTTGTCTCAGTTATTCAGGAGGCTGAGGTAGGAGGACTGCTTGAGCCCAGGAGTTCTGGACTACACCAATCGGTCTCCACACTAATTTCGGTATCAATATGGTAACCTCTAGGGAGCAGGGGGACCACTAGGGTGCCGAAGAGGGGTGAACCTGCCCAGGTCAGAAAGGGAAGAGGTTAAAACTCCTATCCTGATTAGCAGTGGGATCACACCTGTGACTAGCCACTGCCCTGCAGCCTGGACAGCACAGTGAGACTTTGTCTCTCTTTTTTTTTGGTTGGAGTCTCACTCCATCACCCAGACTGGAGTGCAGTGGCCGCTCCTGGCCACCACAGC
>NW_007115843.1:9607-12860 GCF_000164805.1 Carlito syrichta
AAAAAAGAGCTGGGCGTGGTAGCGCGCGCCTGTAGTTCCAGCTACTTGGAAGGCTGAGGCGAGAGGTTCGCCGGAGCCCAGCAGAACGATGCTGGGGTGGCTGTGAGCATGCCACTGCACTCCAACCTGGGCAAGGGAATGAGATTCCGACTCAAAAAAATATATATATATATTTTTTGAGTCGAAGTCTCACTATGCCTGACTAATTTTTGTTTTATTTTTTTGAGTTGGAGTTTCACTCTGTCGCCCAGGTTGGAGTGCAGTGGCATGCTCACGGCCACCCCAGCGTCGTTCTGCTGGACTCCGGCGATCCTCTCGCCTCAGCCTCCCAAGTAGCTGGTACTACAGGCATGTGCCACCACACCCAACTAATTTTTTTATTTTTATTGTAGAGACGAGATCTTGCCAAGTTTCCCAGACTGGTCTCGAGCCCCTGGACTCAGGCAATCCTCTTGTCTCAACTTCCCTAAGTGCTGGGATTATAGGCATGAGCCACCATGCCTGGCCTTAATTTTTGTGATCTTTTTTTTTTTTTAAGTTGGAGTCTCACTCTGTGACCCAAGCTGGAGTGCAGTGGCACGCTGATGGCCACCACAGCCTTGCCCTGCTGGGATCCGGAAATCCTTCCGCCTCAGCCTTCCAAGTAGCTGGAACTACAGGCGTGCGCTACCACGCCCGGCTGATTTTTGATTTTATTGTAGAGATGAGGTCTCGCCAAGTTGCCCAGGTGGGTCTCGAACGCGCGGGCTCAGGCCATCCACTCACCTCAGCCTCCCAAGTTGCGGGATTACAGGCTGAGCCACTGAGCCCAGCTGATTAGCCACATTTCAAGGGCTCAGTAGCCACGTGTTACTGGTGGCTACCAAACTGGGCAGGTCTAATTTACAGGAAAAAAGAGATCTGTGAAGGAAAGCTAAAAGTGCTGCATCCCCGAGGCCCTGATCTCACTGCTGGGGGAACTCCGTCAAGAAAATAGAACAAACCAGGCGCAGTGGCTCAGCCTGTCATCCCAGCAATTTGGAAGGCAGAGGCGAGAGGATTTCCTGAGCCCAGGGGTTCGAGACCAGGCTGGGCAACTTGGAGAGATCTTGTCTCTACAATATATCAAAAAATTAGGTGGGTGTGGTAGCACACACCTGTAGTTCCGGCTACTGGGAAGGTTGAGGTGGAAGGATCACCAGACCCCACTAGGTTGAAGCTGCAGTGGCGTGAGCTTGCCACTGCATTCCAGCTTGGGCAACAGAGTGAGACCACGACTCAAAAAAAAAAAGAAAAGAAAATAGAACAAAGGGAAAAGGAAGGTTGTTCTCTAGTGATGGGACCCAAAGAATTGCTGGAAACCTAGAACTAGAGAAAAGTGTTCAAGCCGGGCACAGTGGCTCACGCCTGTAATCCCAGCATTTTGGGAGGCCAAGAAGAGAGGATTGCCTGAGCCCAGGGGTTCGAGACTAGCCTGGGCAACTTGGTGAGACCTCGTCTCTACAATAAATAATAAAAAATTTAGCAGGGTGTGGTGGCGTGCACTTGTCGTTTCAGCTACTTAGAAGGCTAAGGTGGAAGGATATCCTGAGCCCAGCAGGACGAGGCTGTGGTGGCCATCAGCGTGCCACTGCACTCCAGCTTGGGTGACAGAGTGAGACCCCAACTAAAAAAAAAAAAAAAAGACTATAAACTTGGGGCCAGGCATGGTGGCTCATGCCTGTGATCCCAGCACCTTAGGAGGTTGAGGTGGGAGGATGGCTTGAACCCAGGAATTTGAGACCAGCCTGGACCACATAGCAAGCCTTCATCTCTTCAAAAACTTTTTTTGAGTCAGAGTCTCATTCTGTCACCCAGGTTGGAGTGCAGCGGCACGCTCATGGCCACCGCAGCCTTGACCTGCTGGGCTCAGGCGATACGTCTGTCTCAGCCTTCCAAGTAGCCAGAACTACAGGCACATGCCACCATGCCCAGCTAATTTTTTGATTTGTTGTAGAGATGAGGTCTTGCCAAGTTGCCCAGGTGGGTCGCGAACCCATGGCTCAGGCAGTCCTCTTACCTCGGCCTCCCAAAGTGCTGGGATTATAGATGTGAGCCACTGTACCTGGCCCCCCAAATTTTTTCCCGTTTTTTTTTTTTAATTGTAAAGATGTGGGGTACAATTCAGGGGTAGGTATACAAATGTTCATTATGTAGGTACCGTTGTTGATGAAGTGTGCCCCTCCCTCCTCTG
This sequence comes from Carlito syrichta, assembly GCF_000164805.1. Classification (NCBI taxonomy): domain Eukaryota; kingdom Metazoa; phylum Chordata; class Mammalia; order Primates; family Tarsiidae; genus Carlito; species Carlito syrichta. The sequence continues at coordinate 11,820 of NW_007115843.1, forward strand.
GCAGTTTCCCTCAACTGCCAATCCCACCCCCCCTCCCCTGGCAGTTTCCCACTACTGCCAATCCCTTTCTTATATTATTATGATAATTGTTCACAGCAAAAATTTTTATTTTTTGAGTTGGTGTCTCACTCTGTTGCCCAGGCTGGAGTGAGGTGGCACGTTCACGGCCACCGCAGCCTCGACCTGCTGGGCGAGGCGGAAGGGTGAGGCAATCCTTCCGCCTCAGCCTTCCAAGTAGCCAAAACTATGGGCGCCTGCTACCACACCCGGCTAATTTTTCTATTTTTTTGAGTTGAAGTCTCACTCTGTCACCCACACTGGAGGCAGTGGCATGTTCATGGCCACCACAGCGTTGACCTGCTGGGCTCAGGTAATACTTCCAAGTTACAGTCACATGCCACCATGTCCAGCTAATTTTTTTTTTTTTGAGTTGGAGTCTCACTCTCGCCCAGACTGGAGTGCAGTGGCATACTCCCGGCCACCGCAGCCTCGACCTGCTGGGCTCCGGCGATCCTTCCGCCTCAGCCTTCCGAGTAGCCGGAATTACAGGCGCGCGCTACCACGCCCGGCGGATTTTTTGATTTATTGTAGAGATGAGGTCTTGCTGCCCAGGCGGGTCTCGAACCCGCGGGCTCAGGCAATCCACTCACCTCAGCCTCCCAAAGGTGCAGGATTACAGGCTGAGCCTCCGAGCCCGGCTCATTTCTTAAAGAAAATACATCTCTCTGGGAGATGAAGCAAACAGAAGTCCTCTTCCAAAGCACACCGATCTCTTTTGCTCCCCCAAATCATCTTGACAGAGAGGTAGTAGTTGTTTTCAGTATATTAATAGCAAACCGCAAGTTAGTAACTACGTACTTTAATCTTCAACATTCACAATTGCACAATATATCATCAATCAGTTAAATAATACATGCCAATTAACCTAATGAAGAAATTAGTAAAGTAAAATGTTAAAAGCATACCTGACATGTAAAAAATGCCTGATGGTAACATTTAACACACAAAGCGTGAAGTGGAACAGGCCTTCTGAACAGCGTT
>NW_007115843.1:12880-17948 GCF_000164805.1 Carlito syrichta
CCGGCGATCCTTCCGCCTCAGCCTTCCAAGTAGCTGAAACTACAGGTGCGCGCTACCACGGCCGGCTAATAATTTTTTGATTTATTGTAGAGATGAGGTCTCGCCAACTGGCCCAGGAGGGTCTTGAATTCGCAGGCTCGGCAAACCACTCACCTCGGCCTCTCAAAGCACAGGATTACAGGCTGAGCCACCAAGCCTGGCCCTAATTTTTTTTTTTTAATCAATATTTTTTATTATGATTTTGTGGGGTACAGTTAAGGGTTAGGTGTACAATTACATTTCATTCAGGCCCCCTGTTGATAAGAGGTGTTTCCCCATCCCCAGACAGATATTTGCGACTGTTAATCCCATCCCCCTCCCCCTCTTTTTTTTTTTTTTTTTTTTCTGAGTTGGAGTCTCACTCCGTCGCCCAGACTGGAGTGCAGTGGCTGCTCCCGACCACTGCAGCCTCGACCTGCTGGGCTCCGGCGATCCTTCCGCCTCAGCCTTCCAAGTAGCCGGAATTACAGGCATGTGCTACCACGCCCGGCTGATTTTTTGATTTATTGTAGAGATGAGGTCTCGCTGCCCAGGCGGGTCTTGAACCCGCAGGCTCAGGCAATCCACTCACTTCAGCCTCCCAAAGGCACGGGATTACAGGCTGAGCCACCGAACCCAGCTTTTTCTTTCTTCTTTTACTGAGTTGGAGTCTCATTCTGTCGCCTTTTGGAGTCTCATTCTGTTGCCTAGGCTGGAGTACAGTGACACACTCATGACCACCGCAGCCTCAATCTGCTAGGCTCAGGTGATCCTTCTGCCTCAGCCTTCCAAGTAGCTGGAACCACAGGTGTGCGCCACCACCCCTAGCTAAATTTTCTGGTTTATTGTAGAGACGAGGTCTTGCTAAGTTGCCCAGGCTGGTCTCGAATCCCTGGGCTTAGGCAGTGATCTTGCCCCTGCCTCCCAAAGTGCTGGGATTACAGGTACAAGTCACTGTATCCAGCAACTCCAGTTTTTTCATTTTCAAGATGGGGAACCTGGGGTCAGTAAACTAGGCACTGAGAGGAGGACGGGAGACAAAGCAGCATTCTCTTGCTGAAAATGGGGGCAGGGAGGGGGAGGCAGCCGGTTCCTGGATGCTGGGCCTTTGCTCCAAGTTGGCCCAGCTCCTGGCCCTGGAGGGAAGGGGCTGGGTCAAGGAGTCTCAAAGCAAAGTGTTTGTCTATTTCAAAAGGAAAGGACTGTCTGGGTACCATAGCTCACGCCTATAATCCCAGTACTTTGAGAGGCCAAGGTGGAAGGATTGCCTGAGCCCATGTTATTTTTTTTTTTTTCCGGAGTTGGGAGTCTCACTCTATCGTCCAGGCTGGAGTGCAGTGGCACGCTGGGCTCAGGAGCTCCTTCTACCCGTCTTCCAGGTAGCTGGAACTACAAGCACGCGACATCACGCCCAGCTAATTTTTTGACTTGTGATTTATTGTAGACGAGGTCTCGACAAGTTGCCCAGGCTGATTTTGAACCCATGGGCTCAGGTAATCCTCTTGCCTCTACCTCCCAAAACACTGGGATGACTGGCACCATGCCCTGCTTTTTCCGGTCTGAGTTACAATTTGATGTTTTGATGTCTACACTCGTGAAACCACAGGTGCCACGACTATCACCTGATAGTCACCCATGCTGTTACCAAAGCCTCTTTTTTTCTCATCACAACTTGTATATATACCCCTCTGCGTACACACTATCGTCCTCCTCGTTAAACCAGGTGCCTCATGACGACAGGGACACATCCGGTTTGTTTTCCACCATAGCCCTAGTGCCTGAGTAACAGCTCCTCTAGGGCTAGCCACCCTGGCAGCCTCAGGTTCACCACACAAGAGGCACTCAACAACGTCTGCTGAATAAGGTGGCCCGAGGTGCTCCCCCATCAGACCAAGAGCTGGGACTGCCCCAGAGGGCCTTTCTCTGATAGACCCTTCACTGGGAGCCTCTAAGGCATCGCAGGGGAGGGAGACCACTTCCTCTACCAGAGGCCACTGTGCATAGGCCAAGAGGCAGCACAGGACTCCTGCAGGGACAGGACAGTTCCTGGACCAGCTGCCAGGTGCCAGGAAGTGTTTTAAGGGCACCCTCAGGGAGACTCTCCGTTTCATTCTCTGGTGTCAATCCCAGCTTCTGAGGTGGCTCGCTTGTGGAATGTTTTACTCGGAGCCTTGCAGAAGTCAGATCTCACCTGCAGGCTCTGCCTCCCAGGAGCCCGGTCACTCCACTGCCTTAGAACTAGGCCATGGGCAAGGGGCCACAAGGCAGCACCTAACCTCCAGACTCCTGCCAAGCTTCCCCCAGAGTTAGCCAGAGCCATCTCTGCCAATCCTGGCAGGGCTCCACAGCCTGAATCTGAGAAAGCAGTAAAGGGCAATGGCCCTTCCTCAAAGTGGTGTGACCCTGGGCCAACCTCAGATGCTCAAGGACAGCCACAGCCACAGAAAATCGGAGGGCAGAGGCACGTGACCTTGAAGTGCCCACCCACGACCCCTCTTGAGAGGACACCTGGCTCAAAGTGAACCTCTCTGAAGAACCTCCATTCGTAGGCCTAGAAGTGCCCACCAGACTCCCCCAGACAGCGCAAGTGGCCAGCACACCAGCTCCCCACCCTCTTCAAGCATTTGGAGCCCCAAGATTCACACACACACCTAGCGGACGGGAGAAAGGCCCAGGCTGGGGGAGTCAGGTTCGAGGCCCTGCCACCCCACCTCCACCACCTGCCCACCCCCGCAGTGGCGCCACAGACATGCCTGGCCTCGTGTTTCAGGTGTGCACTTTTATTGAACTGGTCTCAAGTCAGTGTACAGGTAAGCCCTGGCTGCCTCCACACCTCCACCCACTCCCAGGGAGACCAAAAGCCTTCATACATCTCAAGTCGGGGACAAAAATGGGGGCCACGGTGGCTGATCATTCAAAATAAAACAAATAAAAAAGTATTAAGGCGAAGATTAAAAAAATTTGCATTACATAATTTACACAAAAGCAATGCTGTTTCCTCCCCCGTGTGGACCAGGAGAGAACTGGGCTACTCTCCTTAGAGAGACGTGGGGCGGCTTTTGGGAGGACAAGGGACTTCCTGTAACAATGCATCTCACGATATTTGGAATGACTATTAAAAAAAAGAACAATGTACAATCAAAGTCCTTGGCCACATTGTAGAACTTTGGGGATGCTCGCTCCAACTCGCTGTCACCTTCACCGTTCCAGTTTTTAAATCCTGAGAGTCATCAAGCCAAAAAAAAAAAACAAAAAAAAACAAAAAAACAAATAAAGCCATGCCAATCTCATCTTGTTTTCTGCGCAAGTTAGGTTTGTCAAGAAAGGGTGTAACGCGCTAGTCAGTCCGCCTAGAAGCACTTGCGGTGCACGATGGAGGGGCCGGACTCGTCGTACTCCTGCTTGCTGATCCACATCTGCTGGAAGGTGGACAGCGAGGCCAGGATGGAGCCGCCAATCCACACAGAGTACTTGCGCTCAGGGGGTGCGATGATCTGCGGAGGGAAAGGGACAGGGATCGTGAGGACCCTGGTGCCAAGGCGCCCCGCGGGCTGGAGTAAGAGCCTTAGGCGCTTGATCAATCAAAGGCTCTGGCTGAAGGGACACTCACCTTGATCTTCATCGTGCTGGGCGCCAGAGCAGTGATCTCCTTCTGCATCCTGTCAGCGATGCCTGGGTACATGGTGGTACCTCCGGACAGCACCGTGTTGGCATACAGGTCCTTGCGGATGTCCACATCACACTTCATGATGGAGTTGAAGGTGGTTTCGTGGATGCCACAGGATTCCATGCCTGGGAGGAAGCAGAGACCAGGCTTAGCGCCCACAGCCCCGCCCCAGTGGTGGCCCTGGTGTGGGCGAGGACCGAGAGGGCAGCCTCCACTCACCCAGGAAGGAAGGCTGGAAGAGAGCCTCGGGGCAGCGGAACCGCTCGTTGCCGATGGTGATCACCTGGCCGTCGGGCAGCTCGTAGCTCTTCTCCAGGGAGGAGGAGGACGCGGCGGTGGCCATCTCCTGCTCGAAGTCCAGGGCGACGTAGCACAGCTTCTCCTTGATGTCACGCACAATTTCCCGCTCGGCCGTGGTGGTGAAGCTGTAGCCACGCTCCGTGAGAATCTTCATGAGGTAGTCTGTCAGGTCCCGGCCAGCCAGGTCCAGACGCAGGATGGCATGGGGGAGGGCATACCCCTCGTAGATGGGCACAGTGTGGGTGACCCCGTCCCCGGAGTCCATCACGATGCCAGTGGTGCGGCCAGAGGCGTACAGGGACAGAACAGCCTGGATGGCCACGTACATGGCTGGGGTGTTGAAGGTCTCGAACATGATCTGCAAGTCAAGACCGGCCGCGTCACAGTGGGGAAGCCACCAGGGACAGCCAGGCCAGACTGGGAACATGCGGGAAGTGCAAGGAACACGGCTAAGTGTGCTGGGGTCTCGGGACGGGGACTCTGCTCAGACCTACTGTGCGCCTACAGAATACACACTCCGAGGCCGCTTTACACCAGCCTCATGGGCTTGTCACGCCAGCCAGTGTTAGTACCTACGCCCACAGCACTGTAAGGTTTAGACACCTGGTCAGAAAGGCAAACACCAGAAAAAGACCTCATCTGGGAGAAAGCAAATAGAACCTGCAGAGTTCCAAAGGAGACTCAGGCCAGAGAAGAGAGTCCTACGGAGAACGGCAGAAGAAAGAACACGTGAGACAGGGCGGAACAGAAGGGCAGAGAGGGCGGCGGCGGCCACGGGGCGAGGCGGCCGGCCTCTGACCTGGGTCATCTTCTCCCGGTTGGCCTTGGGGTTCAGGGGCGCCTCGGTCAGCAGCACGGGGTGCTCCTCGGGGGCGACACGCAGCTCGTTGTAGAAGGTGTGGTGCCAGATCTTCTCCATGTCGTCCCAGTTGGTGACGATGCCGTGCTCGATGGGGTACTTCAGGGTCAGGATGCCTCTCTTGCTCTGGGCCTCGTCGCCCACGTAGGAGTCCTTCTGGCCCATGCCCACCATGACGCCCTGCGGAGCCGAGACACCGCGCGCATGAGCGCGGCTGGCGCGCG
>NW_007115843.1:19305-22602 GCF_000164805.1 Carlito syrichta
TGCTTCGGGAGTGCGAGAGCCCTGGCCCCGTCGGGCCTCGGCCACAGTCCTGGGGACGGGGCAGGGGCCCCGTGGGCGGAGGTGGCCCGCGAGGAAGGCTCGAGCCTCCCCGTCCCCGGGCCTGGGAGGAGCCCGGGCCCTGCAGAGCAGGGAGGCTCTTTCCCTGGAGCTGGCTGCCTCTGGCTGCCTCCGGCTGCAGGCTCACACCCAGCCAACGCCAGGCCGGGGCCGCCGGAGGTGACCCAGGCAGCCACAGGCGCTGCGGGGTCGGGACTGGCTCTGCACACTCTGGGCCGGGGCCCTCCGTTCGTTGTCTGTCTGTCATGTGTGGCCACAGCTGCCCTGCCTGGACCATCTGGAGGTTGCCCGGGACTCTGGGGACCGACTCTGCGTGTGCCCGAGAGGAATGGGGGCGGGGCCCAGAGCTCAGGGCCAGCCAGAGAAGACCCTCTCGTTGTCACCCTTTCTTGCTCTGAGTCTGGTCCACTGATCATCATCACACAAGGCCCACGTGGCCGGGAGTGTCCTGCCACAGGGATGAGGCTGGTGCCCCAGAATGGCATCTGCCTCAGCCCAGAGGGACATGGGCCACCTCCTCCAAGGGGGTGGCAAGAAGTTGGATTTTCACACAAAGAAGACTGGGGAGGGTGGACAGGTAGGGGCACCCTGGCTGCTCATGGCTTCCCTGCGCGTAGTAGGTGCGCACTGCAGGCGTGCTCCAGCTGCTGAAGATGAGCCCATATATGGATGTGGAGCCTACAGCCAGTTCACGGTGCCTGGCTGGGGGCAGGGCGCGTAGAAAGTTGCAGAGGCCACAGCCCGGTGGGAAGGGTGACCACCCCCCAGCACACCAGGAGGCCAGGGCTTGGGGCCACATGATCGCATTCCCAGAGACTGCCCCAGGCCAGGCTGAGCTTTCCAGCCTGTCTACTCCCTGCCTCCCGGGGATGGGGCTGCCGTGTCCCAGCCTCCTCTCTCTCAGTGGCAGGCCAGTGTCTTGCCAGCTGCCTCAGGACCTGCCAGCCCCAGAATTCACCGAGGGAAGTGCGTGGGGAGGAGCCCTTGTGCTGCCTGTTGGTGAGGGCAGTTCCTAGCCCTCCACTGGGCCTGGTGGGGTGCTGGGGTGGACGGGAGGCTGTCAGATGGCTGCAGGCAGCTAGGTGAGGCGAGGAGCACACCTGGTCCCCAAGCACTGTTCCCCCGTGCTGACACTTTGCGTCTTCTCTCCCTGGGGCTGGCCAAGGGCAGCAGTTCCAGGCCCACCTGACCTCAGGCTGGAGCACTCCTGGCCCACCCTGTTGACTGCGTCCTGGTGCTCTCGCTTTCTCTCTTTTTTTTGAGTCAGAGTCTCGCTCTGTCATCCAGACTGGAGCCTCTACTTGCCAGGCTTAGGTGATCCTTCTGCCTCAGCCTTCCAAGTAGCTGGAACCACAGGCATATGCCACCACGCCCGGCTGATTTTTTTTATTTACTGTAGAGAGGAGATCTCTCCGTGTTGCTCAGGCTGATCTTGAACCCTTGAGCTTGGAATCCTCTCGCCGCCGCCTCCCAAAGTTCTAGCATTTACAGGGCTGAGCCACTGTGCCAGCTTGGTGCTCTCCTGTGCATCCTGCAAGGCCCATCCCGGAAGGCCCCTCTCTGGGGAAGCTTTTTAGCATCTGCAACCCACACCCTCCTCCGGACTTCGGAGGCAACTCGGGGCTGACATTTACAATGTGGCCTCCCCAGGCTGCAAGCCCATCAAGGGTCTGCATTACCCCCACTTCCCCCCACCACACCCACCCCAGGCTCCGCTCTGTTGAGCAGTGAGTGACTGCCTGGGTGTCCTCAGCCCACAGGTGGTGGGTTGGGGGGGCTGGGCAGCGAGCTCGGGTGGGGGCGGGGAGGAGCCGAAAAGAGAAAGCAAACTGGGGACCAGGAAAAGAGGAAGCTGAGTGGGGACAGGGGGAGGGGCCGGGCGCGAGCCGAAGCCAACAGGTTCTTCTTTCCTGGGAACCTGGGAACGCTTCCCTCGCAGGGAGTTTTCTGACCTGTCACCGGGTGGGCACGGTCACCGGGTGGGCACAGGCACCGAGAGCCCTCGGCCCAGGTCGGCCGAGGGGGCCTCCACCTGCCTTGCTGATTCTCTTCTCGGAGCCTGGGCTCTCGTGGGCAGCCCGCCCCCCACAAGACCTCCAGGCAAGAGACGGGCACAGTCCGTGCCAGCCCCTCCCCGGCCCTCGTCCACAAGACGGCCGGCTGCTCTGCCCCCCTGCCCTGCCAAGAGGGACTCCGGCCTCTAGTTTTCAGAGGAAGAAACAGGAGCAGAGCACGGGGGAGCCTGTCTGCAGTAGGTGCTCCGTGGCGTGGTGACTGAAAGAATGAAGGAAGGAATGAAAGGCTGAAGCCCTCCGGAAAAACGCGCCCCATTTTTACAGCTGAAGAAACTGAGGCAGGGCTGGCAAAAGCGCCCCGGGCCAAAATCCAGCAGGGGAAGAACCCCAGCCTCAGCACCCTCCCCGCCAGGCAGCAGGCCCGCCCCTCCCTGGGTAAAGTGTCCCCTGGAATGTCCTGGGGCCTGGGTCCAAAGGCTGGTCCAAAGTCGAATTCCTGGGCCCCACCTCCCTCCTGAGCACTTATCTCCTCGGGCCCAGAGAGGACAGCCACCAGCTGGGGGTCACACAGCAACTCGTCCCCAGGGCCTGCCCAAGCTTCCTTTTCCAGCTGCCTCATCCCACCCCACCCTCCTCCCCTGCTTCCAGAGGGCCCTGGGCCCCTCTGAGCTTCTGGACTTTGGGACGCCTGAGGCTCTGGGGGGGCCCATGGGTGGGGTCCCTCTGCCTCCTGCCCACCTTCCCCTCTGCCTTCAGAGCCACTTCAGGTGGCCCTCCCTTTCCAGGAAGGCTGCCGTGACTTCCTCTTCTACTATGACAGCTTTGGCTTTCCTGCTCAGAGAGGGGAAGTGACCCGGCCAGAATCACCCAGCAAGGGCACAGCCAGGAGCCGGACCTTTCCTGGCTGGGCTCGGTGGCTCAGCCTGCCATCCCAGCACTTTGGGAGGCCGAGGCGAGTGGATTGCCTGAGGCTGCAGGTTCGAGACCCGCCTGGGCAACTTGGCGAGACTTCATCTCTACAATAAATCAAAAAAATTACCCGGGTGTGGTAGCGTGCACCTGTAGTTCCAGCTACTTGGAAGGCTGAGGTGGAAGGATCGCTGGAGCCCTACAGGTCAACACTGGGGTGGCCATGATTGTGCCACTGCACTCCAGCCTGGCGACAGAGTGAGACTACTGACTCAAACAAAAAAAAAAAAGCCGG
>NW_007115843.1:22872-25188 GCF_000164805.1 Carlito syrichta
GTCTGGGTGACAGAGTGAGACTCCAACTTAAAAAAAAAAAAAAACCAAGTAGCTGGAACCACAGGCATGATCCACCACACCCGGCTAATTTTTGTTTTTATTTATTTATTGTAGAGACGAGGTCTTGCCATGTTGCTCAGGCTGGTCTTGAACCCCTGAGCTCAGGCAGTCCTCTCGCCTCCGCCTCCCAAAGTACTGGGATTACAGGCTTGAGCCACCACACCTGGCTTTTTTTTTTTTCTTTTTTTTGAGTCAGAGTCTCACTCTGTCGTCCAGGCTGGAGTGCAGTGGCACGCTCATGCCCACCGCAGCCTCGACCTGCTGGGCTCAGGGAATCCTTCCGCCTCACCCTTCCAAATAGCTGGAACTACAGGTGCGTGCTACCACGCCCGACTAATTTTTTTATTTATTATAGAGACGAGGTCTCACCATGTTGCCCAAGCTGGTTTCGAACCCATGGGCTCAGGCAGTCCTCTCGCCTCGGCCTCCCAAAATGCTGGGATTATAGGCTTGAGCCACCACACCCAGCCGGAGGGTGCTTCTTAAAGAGCAGTCAGGGAGGGCACCTCTGGAGAGGTGACCAGCCAGCTGAGTGAGTGAAGCTTTGGTTCCCACCTATACCTGGCCTCCAGACCTAGCCTCTCCCAGGGTGGTGGTCGCCAGGCGGCCGCCAGTGCTCCCCCTGGGGTCTCCCCTGCCCTCTGACAGTCCTCAGCCACGGGGATCCCTGCCTTGGAGGAAGTGGCAACTTCTGACACCTCTTAGGAGAGTTTTAAAAAATCCTTAAAAACTACCTTCCCCCCAGGGTGCTTGGGAAAACCGTCCAGCCCTCCTAGGGAGTTCCCGGACTTACTTATTTGATTGAATTATTCAGAAAAAGAAAAAGCACTTCCCTGGGCTGCCCCAACACACACCCACTGAGTCTCCTATTACCCCATGGGCCTTCTGCGGGTCGAGCCAGGTGTCCCCTTCTCCAGATGGAAGCTGAGGCAACCGTTGAGGCAACCCAGAGGGACCCAAAGACCCCTCCCAGGCAGTCTGGGGGAGGCTGTGTGTCCCCCTCATCACCTGGGCCCAACACCTGGCCAGGAGTGGGTGGTGACCTGCCCAAGGTCACCTAGAGGCCACAGAAACCCTCGGGACCCTGGGTTCTTCAGTTGCCCAGAAAGGGGCCTAAGGAGCTGGTGACAAGTCAGACCAAATAGGGTGGAGGTCGGCAGCCAGTTCAAGTTTAGGCCAATGGGTTCCAGAGGCCAAACACAGTCGTTTATGCCTGCTGTAATCCCAGCACCTTGGGAGGCTGAGGCAGGAAGGACTGCTCTGGCCCAGGAGCTCATGACCAGCCTGGACAACATAGGAAGACCCTGTCTACAAAACTTCTTTTTTTTGTAATTAGCAGGGGCTGGGCTTGGTGGCTTATGCTTATAGTCCCAGCACTTTGGAAGGCCAAGGCAAGAGGGTTGCTTGAGCCCAGGAGTTGGAAATTGCAGGGAGCCATGATAGTGCCACTGCACACAGCCTGGACAAGAGAGTGAGAGCCCAACTCAAAAAGAAAAAAACAGGCCGAGCCGGGCTGAGCGGCTCAGCCTGTAATCCCACGCTTTGGGAGGCCAAGGTGAGTGGATTGCCTGAGTCCGCGGGTTCAATAACAGCCTGGGCAACTTGGCGAGACCTCATCTCTACAGTAAGTTAAAAAATTAGCCGAGCTTGGTGGCTCAGCCTGTAATCCCAGTGCTTTGGGAGGCCGAGGTGAGTGGATTGCCTGAGTCTGCGGGTTCGAGATCCGCCTGGGCAACTTGGCGAGACCTCATCTCTACAATACATACAAAATTAGCTGGGCATGGTGGCGCATGCCGGCAGTTCCAGCTACTTGGAAGGCTGAGGTGGAAGGATCACCTGAGCCCAGCAGGTCGAGGCCGCAGTGGCTGTGAGCGTGCCACTGCACTCCAGCCTGGGTGACAGAGAGAGACTCCAACTCAAAAATAAATAAATAAAATAAATAAATAAATAACAGGGCATGGTGGTGCACCTATCGTCCTAGCAACCTGACAGGCTGAAATGGGATGATCACTTGAGGCCGGGAGGTGGAAGCTGCAATGAGCTGTGGTGATGCCACTGCACTCCAGCCTGGGCAACAGAGCCAGAAACTGCCTCTAAAAACAACTAATTTAGCCGGGCTCGGTGGCTCAGCCTGTAAACCTGCGCTTTGGGAGGCTAAGGTGAGTGAATTGCCTGAGCCTGCGGGTTCAAGACCTGCCTGGGCAACTTGGCGAGACCACATCTCTACAATAAATAAAAAAATCAGCCGGGCATGGT
>NW_007115843.1:25208-25477 GCF_000164805.1 Carlito syrichta
TGGAGCCCAGTGGGTCGAGGCTGCAGTGGCCAGGAGCGGCCACTGCACTCCAGTCTGGGTAACAGTGTGAGGTGAGACTCCAACTCAAAAACAAAACAAAACAAAACAACAACTAACTGGAGGGGGCACACTTCATCAATAAGGGTACCTGATCTCAGGTGATGTGGGGACCAAAGTGAGGCCCAAACTCTGCTTGCACAATGACCATTTACATATCTAACCCTGAATTGTACCCCACATCTTTTTTTTTTTTTTGAGCTGGAGTCTCG
>NW_007115843.1:25866-27577 GCF_000164805.1 Carlito syrichta
TGAAGGATCTCCGGAGCCCAGCAGGTCAAGGCTGCGGTGGCCGGGAGCGGCCACTGCACTCCAGTCTGGGCGATGGAGTGAGACTCCAACTCAAAAAAATGAATAAATTAAATTAAATTAAATTAAAATTAAAAATAAAGCTGACTAACTACATAAATAGATGCCCCTTGGAGGTGGGGGAGTGAAGGTTTGGGAGGGTGACACCTTTCCTGAGGGACTGAGCAGAGAAATGGTGGAAGAGAGATGCGGGGAGGAGTTGGAAGGCATAGGTGTAGGGGCAGCCCTGACTCAGGAGAGCGCTAGCTCACCTGCCTTGGAGCTCAGCCTGACCTCCTGGTATCCCCTAGTCAAGAGAGGACACAGGAAGCAGAGGCCCTGAAGTCCTACTGTGTGCCGGGCACATGTCAGAGCGGTGCCCACATTGCCACAGAGAAAGCTTGCCATACCCCTGCTGGCCAAGCAGAAACCTATCTCCCCAGTTTTCCCATGAACAAACAGGCCAGTGATGGTGAGAGGCTTGGCACTGTGGTTAATAACACCGTCTGGCCATTATGAGAATGTACTGGAATCTGAGCGTCCAGGGCCTGGCATGGAGCCATGGGACCCACGGAGTCCTCCAGCCACTGTTCTCTGCCCTGACCCGGAAGCTTGGAAATGCTCCAGATGAATAAACTGAGGCTCAGAGCGGCCTGCGGGCATTGGTAAAGTTGGCTCCAAAGCTGTGCCCGGCCGCCCCGACGGTTGTGGGGACCACATTGGGCTGTGTCAGGTGCTCTTGGGCTGGCACTGGCTCCTCCGGCCGGGCATGGGGCCTGGGGCTCGCCCAAGTGGAAACCCGATCACAGCCATGTAGCGTGTCACCAGGCGCTCTTCAGCCAGAAATCTCTGCTACCACTGGGCTCACCAGAAACCTGAGCTGGCCCGTGGGGTATAGGCCTTGGCTGGGTCTCCTCAGGTCTCCCCTGCCCTGCCCCATGCCAGGTGCTGGGGACATGATGGGACACGCCCCCCGGCATGCACCGTCCTGTGCAACCCTGACACCATGAGGTTGGACCTGTGATGCCCAGAAAAAGTCCCAAACCTAGTCTCAGGCCAGCGGAGAGTCCCAGAGGTCTCCCAGGCTTCGGTTTTGATGGGTCAGGGAAGGGGTTTCCCTTGACACATTACCATCTATGGGGGCTGTGGCCAGCTGTCAGGGCTCCCCATCCGCCCAATGCCAGAGCCCTACTGTCCCATTTCCCAGGTATCTAGGGACTGATTTTGGACATCTAAGTCTCCTGGGCTCTCCGATAGCCAGGGGTCACCAAGGCCAGAGGACACCAAGGCCCAATCTTGGGACCTCCATACATTTGCCCTGGGTCCCCCTCGGCTGCTCAGACACGTAGCATTCGGAGTGACAGTAGTGGGCACACACACATGTGCCCGAAGCCGTGACCCAGGACATGTGACGGGGAGGGCTGGGCCAGGCCCAGGGAGCACTTAGCAGAGAGCCAAGGGACCAGCATGCTGGGTGTTGTGTCTTCTTAGCTGAGCAGAGCCTGAGTGCAGAGCCCAGAGCAGGTGGGGCACCCTAGGAATGGGTGTAGCATTCCCCTGCCCTGTGAGACCCCCAGAATGGTCTTTTGGGGATCTCGATCTTTCCTTCTCCAATCCACTTACAGGCTGCTTTTATTTTTCTTTTCTTTTTTTTTTTTTTTTTTGAGTCAGAGTC
>NW_007115843.1:28113-28432 GCF_000164805.1 Carlito syrichta
CCGCGGGCTCAGGCAATCCACTCACCTCAGCCTCCCAGAGGCACGGGATTACAGGCTGAGACACCGAGCCCGGCTTAGTCAGGTTTTCATGGCGTTGCCCAGGCCGGAGTGCAGTGGTGTGATCAAAGCTCACTGCACTCTCAAACTCCTGGGCTCAAGTGATCCATTAGCCTCCCCAGTAGCTGGGACTACTGGTGCATTCCACCATGACTGGCTAATTTTTAAATTTTTTGTAGAGATGGCGTCTCCCGCGCTTTGGGAGGCCGAGGTGAGTGGAATGCCTGAGCCCACGGGTTCGAGACCCGCCTGGGCAACTTGG
>NW_007115843.1:28452-33716 GCF_000164805.1 Carlito syrichta
GTCTGGGCGACAGAGTGAGACTCCAACTCAAAAAAAAATTAAAAAAAAAGAGAGATGGCGTCTCCCTCTATCACCCAGGCTGGACTGCGGTGGTGCGATGATAGCTCATTGCATCCTTGAATTCCTCCTGGCCTTCAGTGATCCTCCCGCCTCGGCCTTCCAAAGTGCTGAGATTTCTGGTGTGAACCATCACATCCGGACCACTTTCAGGCTTGTGTTAAGTAGGATTCAGCTCTGGCACCCGCCACTGGACATCCTTGGAAAGTGACTTCACGTCTCTGAACCTGCAAGACTCAGCACGGCCCTGTGTGGCTCCCCCACAGGCTGGGGGGATCTTTCCGGGGCTTGTTACAGACACCCTGGAAGCTGACCACACCCACCTACGTACCAGTGGGGGAAAACAAAGCCCAGCGATGGACGGAGGCTCACCCAGTGTCACACAGCACATGTGGCAAGCCCAGACCTGGGGGCGGAAGGTTTGCAAGTTATGTGCCGCTGGGAGGGTCAGACTGGACTGTCAGGATGGGTGCCATACCTGTCCCTGTTGCCAAGAGAGATGCTGGCTCTGGCAACCTCAGTGGCTTGGACAGCACCCACAGCTCTGTGGGGGTGCTTCTCCTGGGTAGGGTCTGCCCTCTGCAGCCTGGTACTCCAGACCTGGCCTCATCCAGCCCTGCTGACTGCACGCCTCACCCCTCATCCTTCTCCAGGTCTGTGGGACTCGCAGGTTCCGCAGAGGGCCAGGCTCAGTCTTGCATCTGCAAGTTTGCACCTTCTGTTCTGCTACCTGTGACACTGTTCCCTGGTCACCGTGGATGCTGGATGTCTGATCATCTCCATAGAGAAGCCCTCCCTGACTGCAGGTGTTCCCTGCCGGTGCTGCGTACCCAGGCTATTCCAGACACAGGGGACTTGGCAGAGATCCAGCTCTGCCTGGTTCCTTCTTCACAGACCTTTCAGAGGCTGGGCTTCCTGGCTGCTCCCCACCTGCACGCTGCCCCCCCAAAAGGGCCAGGCCAGCTTGTCCATCATGGCTCTAGCACACAGCAGGCAGCCGGAAAGTCAAGAGGGCCCAGACCTTGGGGTCACGCCATGTTGCAGCTTGGGTGCCCCAGGAGCCGGCTTGGGGGTGAAACTTAGCGAGCAAGACACGTATTCAAACGGGCCCTAGGCCCACCCGTGGCCCGCCCTGCAGGAAGCTCTGGAGCTGAAAGAGGTCCCAGCCTGCCATTGTGACTTGGTGGCCTTGGGTACACCACTGAGCCTCTTGGCCCGGTTTTCTTGCCCACTTTGCAGAGAGAGCTTCTTTTTTTTTTTTTTTTTTTTTAAGTTGGAGTCTCGCTCTGACGCCCAGGCTGGAGTGCGTGGCCGCTCCCGGCCACCGCAGCCTCGATCTGCTGGGCTCCAGCAATCCTTCCGCCTCAGCCTGTAGCCGGAACTACAGGCATGCACTACCACGCCCGGCTGATTTTTTTTTTTTTATTATTTATTGTAGAGATGAGGTCTCGCTGCCCAGGCGGGTCTTGAACCCGCAGGCTCAGGCAATCCACTCACCTCAGCCTCCCAAAGGCGCGGGATTACAGGCTGAGCCACCGAGCCCGGTTTGCAGAGAGAGCTTCTAAATGTCGTCTAGGAGGCAACGTAGTGACCACGTCCCCATGGGCCCAGTCCTTCACGGTCCTGCAAGGGAGATGCAGCTGGACGTCTTCTGAGCAGCTCTGAGGGTGTGCGGTGGCCACCGTACGTGCCACCTGCAAGCCCAGTGAGTGCAGGACATGTGGCCCCAGCCCAGGCCCTGAGGTCAGAGAGCGCCGCCTGGCCCAAAGTCACCCGTGGCCGTCAGCGGCTGGCTGCAGGAGCACAGAGCCCTGGCCACCTCTGCCCAATGCAGGTGACACCTTGGGAGGGCCGGTCCAGCTCCAGAGCTCCCAGGGAGCGGGCCAAGGGTGTCCCCAGGCCTGCTCAGCCTCTGTTGGCCCCAAGGACACTTCTGAATGTGTCCCGCTCGCTAAACTCTGCCTTACAGCTGGCTTCTGGGAGCGCTCGACTTGCAACGTGGTGTGGCCTTTAAGATGAATCAGTTTGTTTCCTTAGTCAAGGAGCCCATCCTGCACAGAGCAGGGTCCAGAGGGGTGGCAGCGAGGAGGGAGCGGGCACCACCTTCGCCTCCATGTCCTTCTGGTTGGTTCCCCAAAAGAGAACGTCGTGGTAGCATTTAGCCGAAGGGATAGGGATAGACAATAAGGGTGGTGGAAATGGACAGAAGCCTTAACAGGCTGGGAACGGTGGCTCACACCTCGTAATACCAGGCCTCTGAGAGTTCAAGGCATGAGTTGGAGACCAGCTTGGGCAAGATCATGAGACCTCGTCTCTGCAAGAAATAAAAACATTAGGGCCAGGCTCAGGGGCTCACGCCTATAATCCCAGCACTTCAGGAGACCAAGGTGAGAGGATTGCCTGAGCCCATAGGTTCGAGAGCAGCCTGGGCAACTGGTCATCTCTACAATAAATCAAAACATTAGCGGGCATGGTGGTGCGTGCCTGTAGTTTCAGCTACTTGGAGGGCTAAGACCGAGGAATTGCCTGAGCCCAGCAGGCTGAGGCTGCGGTGGCTGTGAACATGTTACTGCACTCCAGCCTGGGCAACAGATTAAGACTCCAACTCAAAAAAATAAATAAAAAGAAATAAACAAATAATAATAATAAAGTCTTGAACAGGCACTTTAAGTGAGGAGAGATATCCAAAATCCCCAATAAACAGAAAAAGATGTTCTTTACCATTAGTCATTCAGGAAATGCAAATTAAAACCACACTGAAGGCCAGCTCGGTGGCTCAGCCTGTCATCCCAGCACTTTGGGAGGCCGAGGCGGGTGGATGGCCTGAGCCCTGGGGTTCAAGACCCACCCAGGCAACTTGGCAAGACCTCATCTCTACAATAAATAAAAAATTAGTCGGGCATGGTGGCGCATGCCTGTAGTTCCAACTACTTGGAAAGCCGAGGCGGAAGGATCACCGGAGCTCAGCAGGTCGAGGCTGTGGTGGCCAGGAGCGTGGCACTGCACTCCAGCCTAGGCGACAGAGTGAGACCCCTACTCAAAAAAAAACAAACCCCAGACTGGAGACCACCTCACAGCCCCAGAATGGAGAAAATGAAAGAGACTGACAATATACTAAAGGCCAGCCACTGGAACGTCAGATGCCGCTGGTGGGCGTGTCTCCACAGCCAGGTTGGGAAACTGCTTACAGCATCCTTTGTTGTTGTCAGACAGAGTATGAGGACTGGCGTTAGTGTGTGTAGAGTGAGTGAGGCCAGCAGGGGCCGGCCACACTCTCACACTAGCTGTCATCTCAGGAAGGAGCGTACATCATCAGTGTGCAGCCCCAGGAATCAGCACAAACTGA
The DNA here is from genome assembly GCF_000164805.1 of Carlito syrichta. Lineage (NCBI taxonomy): Eukaryota > Metazoa > Chordata > Mammalia > Primates > Tarsiidae > Carlito > Carlito syrichta. Next base: position 31,856 of record NW_007115843.1, read on the forward strand.
ACACACACACACACACACACACACACACAATCTGCCCGCAGAGATTAGTGCTCCTGCAGGAAAATTGAGTCATACAGAATTTACTCTTTCGTGTCTGCCTTCCCTCCTTTCTTTTCTCTTTTCTTTTTTTTTTTTGAGAAGGAGTCTCATTCTGTCGCCCAGGCTGGAGTGCGGTGGCACGCTCCCAGTCACTGCAGCCTCGACCTGCTGGGCTCAGGCGATCCGTCCGCCTCAGCCTTCCAAGTAGCTGGGCCTACAGTTGTGGACCACCACACCTGGCTAATTTTTGTATTTATTGTAGAGATGAGGTCTCATCAAGTTGCCCAGGTTGGTCTTGAACCCTTTGATTCAGGCAATCCTCTCGCCTCGGCCTCCCAAAGTGCTGGGATGACAGGTGTGAGTCACCGCTCCTGGCCTGTCTTCTTTTCTCAATGCTACATTTGTGAGGATCATGGTGTTCTGTACACGAGTAGAAATTCCATTGTGTGCACATGCCACACTTTTTGTATTTATTCTTCCTTTTTTTTTTTTTGAGTCAGAGTCTTACTCTGTTGTCCAGGCTGGAGTGCAGTGACACGCTCCCGGCCACCGTGGCCTTGACCTGCTGGGCTCAGGCGATCCTTCTGCCTCAGCTTTCCAAGCAGCTGGAATTACAGGCGTGCTTTTTTTGTCTTTTTTGAGTTGGAGTCTCACTCTGTCCCCCAGACTGGAGTGCAGTGGCTGCTCCCGGCCACCACAGCCTCGACCTGCTGGGCTCCGGCGATTCTCTCGGCTCACACTTCCAAGTAGCTGGAACTACAAGCATGCGCTACCACACCTGGCTAATTTTTTGATTTATTGTAGAGATGAGGGCTTGCCAAGTTGCCCAGGCGGGTCTCGAACCCGTGGGCTCAGCAATCCATTCACCTCAGCCTCCCAAGGCAAGGGATTACAGGCCGAGCCACTGAGCCCGGCTCGTTTTGTTGTTGTTGTTGTTGTTGTTGTTTAAAGAGTCAGGCTCTCTCTCTGTCGCCCAGGCTGGAGTGCAGTGGCACGATCCAAGCTCACTGCAGCCTCCAACTCCTGGGCTCAAGGAATCTGCCTGCTGCCAGGCCTCTACCCTTGCTGTTCCCCCAACACACCCCGCCAAGCCCTCCCTAAAGCGTCTCCTTGGTGGACTCCTATTCAGACTTCTATTCTGGAAAGCCTTGCCAGTTCCCACACACACCCAGCCTTGTTACCTCTTTAAGACCTACTGATCCTTCAGGGCTCAGTGAAAACATCACTTCCGCCAGGAAATCCTCCCTGATTCCCATTCCAGGTCAGGGCTCTTGTAGCGCCTGTACTTCCTGGTCGTCCATGTGACGTGGGTAATTAGATGTATCTGTGTGATTACAGGCTGTCTCTCGCGTGCTGACCACGGGCAGGAATCACAGCTGTTTTCATGACTCTGCTATCACGGGCTCACGGTATGTGTTCAGTGCTCAGTAAACCCAGCCCCTATCTGAGGAAGGAAGGAAGGAAGGAAGGGAGGGAGGAAGGGGCCGGGATCCTTGGCTCAACCTGTCATCTCAGCACTTTGGGCGGCCGAGGCGAGTGGATTGCCTGAGCCCGCGGGTTCGAGACCTGCCCTAGCAACTTGGTGAGATCTCATCTCTACAATAATCACAATAATAATAAATTAGCTGGGCATGGTGGCACGTGCCTATAGTTCCAGCTATTTGGAAGGCTGAGGCAGAAGGATCGCTGGAGTTCAGCAGGTCAAGGCTGTGATGGCCAGAGCGGGGAAGGAATGAAGGAAGAGGGAGAAGGGAGAAACAATGAAGGGAGGAGGGAGGGTGGACCCTGTTCTATTATTATTGTGCTTTTTTTTTTTTTTTTT
>NW_007115843.1:33736-37989 GCF_000164805.1 Carlito syrichta
TGAGTTGGAGTCTCACTCTGTCGCCCAGACTGGAGTGCGGTGGCACACTCACGGCCACCCCAGCGTCAACCAGTTGGTCTCCAAGGATCCTTCCACCTCAGCTTTCCAAGTAGCCGGAACTACAGGGGCGTGCTACCACGTCCGGCTAATTTTTTATTTATTGTAGAGATGCGGCCTCGCCAAGTCGCCCGGGCGGGTCTCGAACCCGCCGGTTCAGGCGATCCACTCACCTCGGCCTCCCAAAGTGCTAGGATTATAGCTGAGCCGCCAAGCCCGGCTTATTATTATTATTATTATTATCATTATTATTTTTAGTAGGAATCTCACTTTCAAGTAACTGGAACCACGGGCACACGCCACCATGCCCGGCTAATTTTTTCTTTTTTTTTTTTTTTTGAGTTGGAGTCTCGCTCTGTCTCCCAGGCTGGAAGGCAGTGGTATGCTCACAGCCATTGCAGCCTTGACCTCCTGGGCTCAGGAGATCCCTTCTCCCCAGCCTTCCCAAGTGGCTGGAACTACAGGCATGCGCTCCCACACCCAGCTAATTTTTTGATTTGCTGTAGAGACAAGGTCTGGCCATGTTGCCCAGGCTGGTCTGGAAAAGGAAAAATGGTTACATTGTACCTTATCAAAATTAAATGTTAGAAAAAAGAAGGGACGGAGGCAGCCAGAATGAATGTGCTGTCTCTTCAGGGAGTGAGCTTCCTGTCCCAGGAGGGTGTCCCAGAAGGGTGTGGGCCCCACCTTGGCAGGAGCTATGTTCTAGGACTGCCAAAGCTGATGAGGAATGGGGCCCGGGAGGAAAGGGCTGGGCTCACACCTTCCAGAGGATGTTGGGGAGGGTAGGCGAGGAGGGTGAGTGTCACAGGAAGTGCTCGGGTCTCTGGGCTGCAGCTGACTCACCCTTCTCTGATAGTACTCACAGGTCAGCCTCGTCTCCAGAGGCCCCCAGGCGTAACAATGACTGTCTGACATCCTGAATATGTGAGGGCCTGGCCCAAGGAGGTGATCAACCTGGCCTGGGACTGGCAAGGATGTCAGTTTTGGACTGGGTCTTGAAGTCTGAATAGGAGTCCACCAAGGAGATAATTTAGCGAAGCTGCAGGCATTGGAGGTGACTGGGCGCTCTGGGAAGTGTCTGGAGAGAACCTCAGCGGGGAGGCCTGTGACAAACACCATAAACACCATTTCTGTCTTGGCACACCCAGTAGAGTACGTGGCCCCCTGGAAGAGAGGGCTGGGTGGGCCTGGGGTGGGGGAACCCCTCGGCAAGGCCTAGCCCTCTCCCTCTGTCCTGATCCCTCCCCAGAAACAACTTGGGAAAAGGAGATCAGAGAGGACCCTGAGCTCTTCGTCCAAGAGGAAGTTTGCGAGGCCTGGAGTTCGGGTTTCATCGTACAGCCGGGAGACTGAGGTGGGCAGGGGCAGAGCCCGGGCTCACAGACCTGGGCCCAGCCTGGGTCTTGGAACCCATGAGCGCAACGGACAGGCCCTGCTGGGGATGGGCGCCACACAGACCCAAGCTGACTGGGCCAGCTTCTGGGGCCCGGCGTGGGGGCACCAGGAAACCTGCAAAAGAAGGTGGCAGGAAGTGGGTGCTCGGGTCCCCAGCGCGCCCGAGCTGCCCCCTCCTTCTCTGGGTCAGCTCAGCCCCGACCCAGGGCAGGAGAGAGCTGCAGGGTCCCCCAGCAGGAATGTGGGTTGGAACTCAGCCTGCAGGCAGGACGGTTCCTCCTCGCATTGGAGAGATGGGCCGGGGCCTCCACCGCCTGCAGCGGAAGGCGCTCAGGAGGCCTGCGAGGGGCGGGACACGGGCTCAGAAGCTGGGACTTTGTGGTGCCAGGGCCACCGGGAACCATAGAGGGTGTGTGAGCCAGAGAGGAGCAGGGCGGAGTCTGGTGTCTCGGGAGATGGCTCTGCATTACAAAAGAGCCCAAGGAGGGGCTGGGCTCGGTGGCTCAGCCTGTCATCCCAGCACCCGAGGCAGTGGATGGCCTGACCCCGCTGACCCCGGGGGGGCTCCAGACCAGCCCGGGCAACTTGGCGGGACCTCCTCTCTACAATAAACATTTAAAAGAATTACCTGGGCGTGGTAGCAAGTGCCTATAGTCCCAGCTGCTTGGAAGGCAGAGGGGAAGGATCGATGGAGCCCTGCAGGTCAACGCTGGGGTGGCGGTGCGTTTGCCACTGCACTCCAGCCTGGGCGACAGAGCGAGACTCCAAATAAAAAAAAAAAGCCCAAGGGGGCTCCAAATGAAACTCTGTGACCTTGGATTTTTAGATTTCTCTCTGCCTCTGGCCATGTAGATGCCTGTATTAGAAACACCAGAAGCCGGCTCAGTGGCTCAGCCTGTAATCCCGCACCTTTGGGAGGCTGAGGTGAGTGAATTGCCTGAGCCTGCGGGTTCGAGACCCGCCTGGGCAACTTGGGGAGACCTCATCTCTACAATGCGTGGTAGCGCATGCCTGTAATTCCGGCTACTCAGAAGACTGAGGCGGAAGGATCGCCGGAGCCCAGCAGGTCCCAGGTCCCGGGAGCGGCCACTGCACTCCAATCTGGGCGAGGGAGTGAGACTCCGACTCAAAAAAAAAAAAAGAGAAACGCCAGAGTTGTAATGATGATTATAATAATAGTAATAACAGCCTGTGTGTCTGGGATGCTCTTTCACTTTTCAGATGTTCTATAATTTGATTTTGTACCCATGGCAACCCTAAGATAGCAGGGCAGCCATCATCACACCATTTTAACTGTTTTATTTTTATTTATTTATGTATTTATTTTGAGTCGGAGTCTCAGTCACCCAGCCTGGAGTGCAGTGGCACTCAGGGCCACCCCAGCATCGACTTGCAAGGCTCCAGCAATCCTTCCTCCTTAGCCTTCCACGTAGCCGGAACTACAGGCGCATGCTACTAGCTTTTGATTTATTGTAGAGACGAGGTCTCGCCAAGTTGCCCAGGCGGGTCTCGAACCCGCGGACTCAGGCAATCCACTCACCTCAACCTCCCAAAGCACGGGATTACAGGCTGAGCCACTGACCCTGGCTAGCTGTTCTTATTATTACATTTGAGCCCAGTGTGGAACCGGGGGTGGGCTGGTGGTGGGACACTGGCCTCCCTGTGGGCTCTGGGGAATGGGGGCAGAGACATGGGGAGATAAGCCTGGTGTCCCGCACGTGTCCAGCGCACCCCAGTCCCCACCCCGCCCCCACCAGCCCGGCCCACTTGGCCCGATTTCCTCTCCACCAGGAGGAGGTGCAGGGTGTTCACGGGTCAGGTAATGAGCTGACCTTCCGGGCCATGCCCTAGCCCACACCCAGGGGCCTGAGCCCAGGGCAAAGGACAAAGGGCAAAGGGCAGGTCTGGAGTCCAGCCTCTCCCTGTCGTCCGAAGGCCACTCTGGGCATGGTCTGGGCTTCATCATGACAGCTGCCCTACCGAGGGCGCACCGGGTGTGGTCCTGGCCTTCCAGCTGGGAGCTCCCCAGTTGTCTCATTGCCTCACTCGCCCATGGTCCCATCACCCTAAGCCTGGGGCCGGGAGCAGGTGTCTGTGGTCACCCCAAAACAGAGGCCCGAGAGCCTTAGCACCCATGCTAGGGAGGGCAGCACTGGGACCTACGCTGAGTCTTGCTGACCCCCAGAGGGATGAGGTGACTGCAAGGGTGTCCTGGCGCGTACCTTCGGAGGGGGACAGGACCAGAGCACACAGGCCCTGCCACGGCTGTCCGCTGGACATTTCTAGCATTCTAAGGAATCGCAGCCTGTCCCTGGCCACTCAGGAACAGCTAGGACAGCATTCCAGGTCTGCTGAGCTCTCCCATCCGCGGCCACTTGGCCCCACCGTGGAAGGTGCACCACCTGGAACATGTCCTGCTGTCACTGATGCCCCACCGGATAAGGAAGCCAGTGGCCTCAGACTGGCCTCCCAGGACTCCAGGTGAGAGTGGAGTCTGGAGCTGCAGAACTGAGACCCCAACTCTCCCAGATTCGTGGGGGGGATGCTACTGGCGCCATCTGCCCGCCCCTCACGAGGTGACCTCCCAGGCACTCCCCCGGCCCCAGGTGAGCGGTCAGCCCCATCCCCCAGGACGGCGCGCTCCGGGTTCCAGCCCCAGGCCAGGTTTGGGGTCTCCACGCCCAGCTCAGGCCCCGCCTCTGCCCGACAGGGGCCTCGGGGCAGGACGGACGGTTCTTATCGGCGCTCCCAGGAGCGCGCGGCCCACGAGGGCCTCGGCTGGGCGCCTCCCGCGCCCA
>NW_007115844.1:0-327 GCF_000164805.1 Carlito syrichta
AGTTTCCCCAGTTAGAACGGAGGAGACCCTGACTCCTCCCGCGCCCCTTCCCCTCGGGACTGGCCCCCGTGGGCCTCAGCCGTGGGTGGGACCGGGCAGACTCTGGGTGGGGGAAGCATCCCTGGGTGCGGGCAGAGACCCCAGCTCCCAAGTCCTCGGTCTCTCATCTACCCCTGGGTGCGGGGCCTCTGGGTCAGGCGGGCGCTGGGGACCAGGGTCCGAGCAGCCTCCTTCTCCTTTATCCTTCAAGTTCAGGGGCTGGGGCGGGGCAGAACACAACGTGGGCAGGACACCACGTGGGCGGGGCCCGCGCAGGGGGTGGGTGGA
>NW_007115845.1:0-326 GCF_000164805.1 Carlito syrichta
AGGTGATCTGACTTCACTAATTATCCGGCAATTGAGCCTACAGGTCAGCTGACTCAACTAGTCAGCCGGCAAGTGAGCTGATTTGTCAATTCACTTAAGCAGTCGGCCGGAGTGTGAGCTGACTGGTCAGCTGACTTTAGTCAGGTGACAAGTGAACCGACTGGTCAGAAGACTTAACTAGTAGGCTGGAAAGTGAGCTGACTTGTGAGCCAACTTAACTAGTCTGCTGGCGAGTGATGAAGAGACAAGCTGCCTTAACTAGTCATGTGGCAAATGAGCCGACTGGTGAGCTGACTTAACAAGTCAGCTGATGAGCAAGCCGACTA
>NW_007115846.1:0-326 GCF_000164805.1 Carlito syrichta
ACACACACACACACACACACACACACACACACACACACACACACACAATGTACCTGAAATATATGTGTATATATTGAGGGTGATGATCAGTTTCATACGTTTGGGGTGACAAAATACAAGAGTTCATCTGTGTACATTCAAAGCATTGCTCTATTATTAGTGCTATCAGATTTTAATAGAGGCCAGGCGTGGTGGTTCACTCCTGTAACCCCAGTGTTTGGGGAGGCTGAGGTGGGAGAATCACCTAAGCCCAGGAGTTTGAGACCAGCCTGGAAAATAAAGTAAGACCTTGTCTCAAAAAAAAAAAAAAAAAAATTAGCCAGACG
>NW_007115847.1:0-326 GCF_000164805.1 Carlito syrichta
CTGCAGTGGCCAGGAACGGCCACTGCACTCCAGTCTGGGTGACAGAGTGAGACTCCAACTCAAAAAAAAACAAAAAACAAAAACAAAAACAAAAATACAAATATGATAAGCCATGGTTGGAATTAGAGCAAGGCATGAACCATTAGGCAAAGATGGATGTAGAAGATTAGAAACTTTCCAAGAAGACAAAAAATTGGGGAGCAAATATGGAAATAGAAAATTTTGGATGGTTCCACTCATTTCAGAAATTACATATTTTTGTGTCGATTACTACCCACTTTGGAATTCTGCAAAAAAAAAAAAAAAAAAAAAAAAAAAAAAAAAAA
>NW_007115848.1:0-326 GCF_000164805.1 Carlito syrichta
GGTCTCGAACCCACGGGCTCAGGCAATCCACTCACCTCAGCCTCCCAAAGGCACGGGATTACAGGCTGAGCCACCGAGCCCGGCTCTGCTTAATTCTTATATATGCTGATATGAGACAGAAGTTTCATTTAGTTAAAAAAGAAAGAAAGAAAAAATAAAACAGCAAAACCTATCTAGAATGAGCTTTATGAAGTTACGGATATGTGGTTTTGAAACTTGCTAAAAAGAAAGCTTTAAATTAACTTCACTATTTAAGATCCGAGTCTAAAGAGGACTGGATTAAAAAAATGTGGTACATATACATGATGGAATATTATGCAGCCATA
>NW_007115849.1:0-326 GCF_000164805.1 Carlito syrichta
CCAGAGGCAGCCACCAGGGAGGAGGAGAGGAGGAGGAGGAGGAGCAGGAGTGCGAACACCGCCGTCTCGGGGCAAGGCGGCAGAAACGGGCAGGCCCGTAGAGAGAGAAGTTTCGTTTCTCACCCGCTCCTGGCTCCCTGGAACGATGGTGGGGTGGGGGTAGAAAACGCCAAGAGGTGCTTTCGACTCTCGCTCTGGATCTGCGTGCGGCCGGCGTCCGGGCGCGCGTGTTCCCGGACGGGGACGGGGCTGCAGTGAGGGAGCAGGTGGGCGCGCGAGGTTTTATGTGGCTGGGACCGCGCCCCCGGCCGCCGAGAGGCCCTTTC
>NW_007115850.1:0-326 GCF_000164805.1 Carlito syrichta
AGATACCCCGCTAGGCAGCTGGCTAGCCAGCTGGCTTAACTAACTGACTTAACTAGCTAGCCAGCTGACTAAATTAGCTGACTTAACTAGCTAGCTACCTAGCTAGCCAGCTGACCTTACTAGCTGAAATAACTAGCTAGATACCTAGCTAACTATCTAACTACCTAGCTGACTTATCTAGCTGATTAAATAGCAAGCTAGCTGACATAACTAGCTGACTTAACTAGCTAGCTGCCTAGCTAGCCAGCTGACTTATATAGCTGAAATAACTAGCCAGTCAGCTGTCTAGCCATGTGACTTAACTAGCTTTTTAACTAGCTAGCAGG
>NW_007115851.1:0-326 GCF_000164805.1 Carlito syrichta
ACCTCAGCCTCCCAAAGCGCGGGATTGCAGGCTGAGCCACTGAGCCCGGCTGAGTTGTACACTTTCATTGCTAATTCCAGAACGTTTTCCATCACCTTTCAAAGAAGCCCATACTCATTAGCAGTCACTCCTCAATCCTCCATTCCAGCCTCTGGCAACGACTAATTTACTTTGTGGTTCTGCTACTCTGGACATTTCATATAAAAGGCATAATGTGGAATGGGGTCTTTTCCATCTGGGTTCCTTCACTTAGCCTGCTATCCATTTGAAGCATATATCAGTGCTTCATTAATTTTTTTTTTTTTTTTTTTAGTCAGAGTCTCACT
>NW_007115852.1:0-326 GCF_000164805.1 Carlito syrichta
ACCTGGGCTTCTTAAAATGCTAGGATCACAGGTGTGAGCCGCCATGCCCCACCAAATGACCCATTTTCATATGCTTCCAGATCATTGTGTAAACATGCTGCTAATGATAATATCAATAACAACAACTGTGTTGTATTGGTTAAAGTAAGGAAATGATCAAAGTATGATTTGGGGGTGGGTGGTGGGATTGGCAATTGAGAGAAACTGCCAGGGGAGGGAGGGACATACCTCATCAGCAAGGGTATCTGCATAATCAACATTTGTACCTAACCCTGAATTGTACCCACATCTTTAAAAAAAAAAAAAAAAAAGCCGGGCTCGGGGGC
>NW_007115853.1:0-326 GCF_000164805.1 Carlito syrichta
CTCAAAAAAAAAAAAAAAGAAAGAAACTCGTGAAAGAAAACAGCGTCTAACCAAGCAAACCGAGTGTTTTTGTACATTCCGAACAATAAATTATTACTGGAGGCAAAATGAACATCCACCAAGTTTATTTCATTCATTATGCTCTCCTAATGGTTGTATTTACTCACCGGATTTTTTTTTTTTAGCCGTGAAATTGCAAAGGGAACGTTCGCTAAGAGAAACAGGTGGTCCTCCCTGCAGAAGCCCGCCCGGCCCCCACCCCTGCGTTACCTTGTGTTTGCAGACTCGGGGCGGTAGCTCCAGCTGATGCCCTGGGCGGCCACGTA
>NW_007115854.1:0-326 GCF_000164805.1 Carlito syrichta
AAAAAATTTTTTTTTTTGAGTTGAAGTCTCACTCTGTCACCCAGGCTGGAGGGCCGTGGCACACTCACGGCCACCCCAGTGCCGACCTACTGGGCTCTGATGATCCTTCCGCCTCAGCCTTCCAAGTTGGCGGAACTACCGGTGCGCGCTACCACGCCCGGCTAATTTTTGATTGATTGTAGAGACGAGGTCTTGCCAAGTTGCCAGGGCTGGTCTCAAACTCATGGGCTCAGGCAATCCACTCACCTTGGCCTCCTAAAGTGCTGGGATTACAGGCTGAGCCACTGAGGCCAACCTTTAAAATTTTTTATAGAGTCAAGGTCTCG
>NW_007115855.1:0-326 GCF_000164805.1 Carlito syrichta
AGCTATGAAGGTAGCTAGTTATTTTAGCTAGTAAAGTCAGCTGGTTTACTAGGTAGCTAGATAATTAAGTCAGCTGGTTATGTCAGCTGGCTAGCTAGTTAAGTCAGCTAGTTAAGTCAGCTGTCTACCAACCTGCCAAGCTTGGGTAACTAGTTGGTTAAATCAGATGGCTTGCCAACTGGCTAGCTCTTTAAGTCACATAGTTAACTCAGCTCGCTACTCAGCTGGTTAGCTAAGAAGCTAGGTAGCTAAGTCAACTAGCAAGCCAGTAGGATACATAGGAATCTAGCTAGTTAAGTCAGCTGGCTAGCCACCTGTCTAGATAG
>NW_007115856.1:0-322 GCF_000164805.1 Carlito syrichta
CCAAACCAACTCAAACCCTTATTTGCTTCAACCTCTACATCCAGGGTTTTGTTTTGTTTTCTGAGTTGGGATCTCTGACACCCAGGCTGGATCGCAGTGGCACAATCACAGCTCCTGCAACCTCGACCTCTTGGGCTCAGGCAGTCCTTCCACCTCAGCCTCCTGAGTAGCCAGGACTTCAGGCATGCGCTACCACACCTGGCTACTTTTTAAATTTTTTGTACAGATGAGGTTTCACCATATTGCCAAGCTGGTCTGAAACTTTTTCTTTTTTTTTCTTTTTTTGAGTTGGAGTCTCACTCTGTCACCCAGACTGGAGTGC
>NW_007115857.1:0-326 GCF_000164805.1 Carlito syrichta
AGAGCAAAATCATAAATCTGTGAGCCCAGCACTCAGCACAATGTCAGACACCAAACCAAAATTAATAAAAGCTGAGTGATGTCGTTGATGACATATTTTCAGTTAGTAGATAATTTGGCCTGAAAAAGATTGCAAATCATCTGACCCCAAATGATGATGCATATAGGAAATTCACATGGGAGCAGGGGAGAGGCCATCCAAACGCCCAATTCGGAATGTTGGAAAATTGATCGGTTCCTCCTAAGCAGTGCATGGGTGGAGCGCCACCTGCCGGTACAAGCAACTGTGTCCGCAGGAGGGAGCATTCCACTAATAGTTACAACACC
>NW_007115858.1:0-326 GCF_000164805.1 Carlito syrichta
ACATAGAGACCTTGTCTCTACAAAAAAATAAATAAATAAAAAAAAAAATTAGCCAGGTGAGGTGGCACATGCCTGTAGTACCAGCTACTCAGGAGGCTGAGGCAGAAGGGTCACCTGAGCCTATGAGCCTATGGTACCACTGCACTCCAACCTGGGTGACAGAGTGAGACCCTGGCTCAAAAAAATAAAGGAAAATGGATTGCTTGAGACCGCGGGTTCGAGACCCGCCTGGACAACTTGGCGAGACCTCATCTCTACAATAAATCAAAAAAAAAAATCAGCCGGGTGTGGTAGCGCGCGCCTGTAGTTCCAGCTACTTGGAAGGC
>NW_007115859.1:0-326 GCF_000164805.1 Carlito syrichta
ACTTTATAATCCAACTGTATATCAGAATGCCCCATGGTAGTTTGATTCTGGGAATGGTTCTTCTCAGGAAAAGTATGCTAGAGTCTGCAAATGAGGGTAGCCTGCTTTACACAGGTCTTTCTGAAATTGCCAGCTTTCAGAGGAGAAGAGAGTGCAGGGCTGCATGTCTTAATCCAGCCAAATATGCAGATGTTCCCATCACTCATCTGCCAGCAAACTCAACCACATCATTCCATCTCCCTTCCAAAATCCCTATTCCTTGTTCAGTGTGTGCATGAAAGGAATTACAAACACCTGCTTAGCAAATTGATTACGGATCAAGTAGA
>NW_007115860.1:0-326 GCF_000164805.1 Carlito syrichta
GCCACCCGGGACGTGCGGAGCTTCTCGAAGAAGTCGAACTCGCTGGCCGTCTCCTCGAAGAAGAAGTAGACGACTTGGGTGGAAGGGATGGCTGCCACGAAGGAGGCATCCGCTGCGGGGGCGGGGCAGATGGGCTCAGGGACTGGGCGCCTGGATGGCCTGGGTTGCCTTAGTGGAAACCCGGGAGGCAGGCTGCCTCGGATCCCACAGCTTGTGGAGGGGTAGTGATGGGGTTGGGGCGGCTGGTGCTTTTCAAATATATTTACGGGCCGGGCTCGGTGGCTCAGCCTGTAATCCCAGCACTTTGGGAGGCCGAGGCGAGTGGA
>NW_007115861.1:0-326 GCF_000164805.1 Carlito syrichta
CACCGTGCAGGCGGGGGCCTGGCGGCCTGCGGGCCGGACCCTGGCCCTCCCTGGCACACCATGGGGCTCACTCCTCCCGGGTGATTCCGGGCCCTGCGTGAGCCTCGGATGCTGCTGGCTCTTCCTCCTCCTTCCTGGACCCCTGCGGTCGCCTCCGCGTCTGAGGTGGCCGAGTGTGCCCTGTTGTCCGCCCGTCACGGACCTTGTGCTGTCAGCGTCCTGGCATGCCAACCCGGCGCCCCCAGCTTTGAGCCATGTGGCGATGCCCAAGGGGGGCTGGAGGAGGGCTGCAGGAGGGGCAGAGACCTCGCCCGTCGCTGACGCCA
>NW_007115862.1:0-326 GCF_000164805.1 Carlito syrichta
CTCTAGCCTGGGTGCCAGAGTGAGACTCCAACTCAAAAAAAAAAAAAAAATCCCTGGACTTTGACTAAAGCAGATAACTCTCCATATTAGTGGGCCTCATCCACTGAGTTGAAGTCCTTAATAGAACAAAAACTTCCCCTGAGCAAAAAGGAATTCTGCCAGCAGATTGCCTTTGGACTGGAACTGCAACTCTTCCCTGAGTCTCCAGCCTGTCCTCTTACCTCATCAAATTTTGGACTTGCTAAGCCTCTACAATCACATGAATCAATTCTTTAAAATCTCTCTCTCTTTCTTCTCCCTCTCGCCTCCCCCCCCCCCCCCCCCCC
>NW_007115863.1:0-326 GCF_000164805.1 Carlito syrichta
CCCCCCCCCCCCCCGGCGCCGCCTCGGGGAGCCGTGCTCACGGCCAGGCGTCCGCCCGCGTCTCCCGGTGTGGGCGCGTGGCCGCGTCTCTCTGCCCTCTGCCACCCTCTCCTGCCCCACCACTCGCACACCCTCTGCCGCGGGTCCAAGGTCCCCACCCCCGGGATGGCTCGGGCATGACCTCATCCGCGGGCGGACTGGAGGGAGGGGTCGGTTGGAGGGAGGGGGACCGGGCCGGTGCAGCCCGGGGCGGGCCGCAGGCGCTGCACAGCCCACCGCCATGCCGCGCCCCCTAAAGCCCGCCTCTCCGGTGCCCGCGGCCGCGG
>NW_007115864.1:0-326 GCF_000164805.1 Carlito syrichta
CGCGCGGAACTGCGGCTCCTGGGCCGGCGGGTCGCGGCCGCTGCGCTCAGTCGGGGCGACAGGGAGACTCCCGCTCGGAGATTTTGGAAAGGCGTCGCTTAAGGCAGTCACACAGAGACGAGGTAGAAGAATCATGACACGATGGAGTGGCCTTGGTCAGGTCACTAGCAGAACTTAAGAACAAACGCTCAGCATGCGACGACGGGGCTTTGCCGAGCCTACCACCTGATGTCAGTCAACAAGCCTGCCGTGACACGGAACTTACGGCCAAGGAGTTCTGCAACGGTCAGCGGGAAACGGTCCGCGCGACCCGCCCCAAGCGGGCA
>NW_007115865.1:0-325 GCF_000164805.1 Carlito syrichta
AGCTACTTAAGTTAGCTGGGTAGCTAGGTAGCTAGCTGGTTAAGTCAGCTAGTTAAGTCAGGTTGCTAGCTAATTTAGTCAGAAAGGTAAGTCAGCTGGCTAGACAACTGCATAGTAGGATACCTAGCTAGATAAGTCAGCTGGCTAGCCAGCTAGCTAGATAGTTAAGTCACCTAGTTAAGTCAAATCACTTGTCAGCCAGTTAGCTAGGTAGATAGGTAGCTTAGTCAGCTGACAGGCCAGCGGGCTATGTAGGTAGGTAGCCAGTTAAGTCAGCTGGCTAGCCATCAGGTGTCTAGTTTTGTCAGTTAGGTAAGTCAGCTAG
>NW_007115866.1:0-325 GCF_000164805.1 Carlito syrichta
GCCGACATGTCAGCTAACAAGTCAGCAGGCTCACCAGCTGATTAATTAAGTCAGCTCAAGGTTCAGCTCACTCGCCGGCCGACTCGTAAAGGCAGCTCACCTGTCTGCTCACTCGCCTGTCAACTACCTAAATCAGCTCACTGGTGGCTCACTCTCTAGCCGACTAGTTAAGTCTTCTGGTCTTTCAGCTCACTAGCCAGTCGACTAAAGTCAGCTGACCAGTCAGCTCCCTTGCCGGCCGACTAGTTAAATCAGCTAGCAAACCGGATTCAACAACACATCTCAAAAATCATCCCTCATGACCAATTAGGTTTCATCCCTGGGA
>NW_007115867.1:0-325 GCF_000164805.1 Carlito syrichta
CCCCCGGGGCGAGAGTCAGAGACCCACTGCAGATCTCCCTTGCAGAGGGCTTCAGACGCGTGGTTGCACTTTCGCCATCTTGCCTCATCCCAGGATTTTTTTCTAATTGAGGACTTGTGTAACACAGATTCATTAATCTTTCTTCACCAGAGGCCGTGTAGTGTCCTGTATATGAGAACTCCCTTTCACGAGATTCCTGTTTCAAAAACCTGATTTTTGTTTAACCCTTAGCAAGAGACCATGTACATTTTGTGATTGAAGAACTGTGTAAAACAGATTGCTTATTTTTCCTTATAAAACGCCGCAAAGTTTCCTGTAATGAGGA
>NW_007115868.1:0-324 GCF_000164805.1 Carlito syrichta
AGAACATGTGATACTCAGATCTTTGTTTCTGTGAGAGATCACCCAGTATTATAAACTCCAGTGAATTATATCTTATTAGAGCAGTGGCATTCAAATTTTTGACTTCAAGACCCTTACATTCTTTTTTCTTTTTTTTTGAGTTGGAGTCTCATTCTGTCACCCAGACTGGAGTGCAGTGGCATGCTCCCAGCCACCACAGCCTCAATCTGCTGGGCTCAGGCGAACCTTCTGCCTCAGCCTTCCAAGCAGCTGGAACTACAGGCGTGCACTACTACACCTGGCTAATTTTTGATTTATTGTAGAGATGAGGTCTCACCAAGTCCC
>NW_007115869.1:0-325 GCF_000164805.1 Carlito syrichta
ACTCAAAAAAAAAAAAAAAAAGAAAAGAAAAGAAAAGGGAAGGCTCACCCAGCAGCCCCGGCCTCAGCGATCGCCCGTGCTGGGATCTGCGTCAATGTGGCCCAGTGTTCCCAGGGAAGCTGGGTGTGGAGGGCGGGGCGGGCGGATGACAGCTGCACTTTAGACCTCGGTACCTGGTTCCCAGGGCCCCTGGCTCTGCCGAGATGAGTCACCGTGTCACCCGTGCTGGCCTTTCCCCACTGCAGGAACAGCCCGGGGCGGCTGGGGCGGCCAGGAAGGAGCAGAGGCTGCCCTGCGGCCCCCAGCCGGCCCAGAGGAGCCTCGA
>NW_007115870.1:0-325 GCF_000164805.1 Carlito syrichta
ATATAGTTTTCTATTTCTCCAGCCAACACCCATGCTCCCTCAGGTCTTGCTGAGTTTATTTATTTATTTTAAATTTTTTATTTTAAAGATGTGGGGTACAATTCAGGGTTAAGTACATAAGTGGTCATCGTACAAGTAAAATTTGGGCCTCCCCTTGGCCCCCACTTCACCTGGTTTGAGATTGGTTATACTTGTTGATGTTATATCCCCCCCATCTTCCTAGCAGTGTCCTACTACTGCCAGTCCCTTTCTCATATTATTATGATACATGTTCCACTTATGAGTGAGTACATGTAGTACATGTAGTACTCAGAACTTTGTTTCC
>NW_007115871.1:0-325 GCF_000164805.1 Carlito syrichta
GCCCAGGAGGGTCTCGAACCCGCGGGCTCAGGCAATCCACTCACCTCAACCTCCCAAGGCACGGGATTACAGGCTGAGCCACCAAGCCCGACTCCATTTTATTTTTAATGTGTACTTTATTTGGATACAGACTTCTAGATTGGTACTTATTTCTATCAGCATTTTGAAGATTTTACCTTTTGGGGTTTTTTTTTCTTCTGTGAAGCTTCATGAAAAAGTTACTGTTGTTTCCATTGAGAAGTTAGCTATTGTTCTTTTGATTTTAAAGTTTCTTTTTCCTCTGACTGCCTTTTTTTTTTGAGTTGGAATCTCACTCTGTCACTCA
>NW_007115872.1:0-325 GCF_000164805.1 Carlito syrichta
AGCGTCGGTGAGCCCAACCCCCCGCCCTGCTTTCCCCGGCGCCTCCAGGCAACCGGGGCGCCTGGGCCTGCCGCGAACCCCGCGGCTTTCCCGAAGGGGGGGAGAGCGGCGGGCAGGGGCTGCGTCGGAAGCCCCGTCGGGTTGGACCGGGACACCGCGCGTTCTCTTTGCGTCCTGTTCACTCTTCTTTTTGTTTGAGTTGGCGCCTCACCCTGTCTGTCGCTCAGGCCGGAGGGCAGTGGCACGCTCCCGGCCACCGCAGCCTCGACCCGCTGGGCTCCGACGACCCTTCCGCCTCAGCCTCCCAAGGAGCTGGAACCCCAGG
>NW_007115873.1:0-325 GCF_000164805.1 Carlito syrichta
CAGTCTGGGCGACAGAGTGAGACTCCAACTCAAAAAAATAAAAATAAAAAGAAATAAAATGCATCCACATTCAAAAAAAAAGAAGTAACACTATCTCTATACATAGATGACATGATGCTGTATATAGAAAATCTCCAAAAATCCATAAGAAAGCTACCAGTGTTCATAAACAAATACAGAAAAGTTCAGGGTACAAGATCAATTCACAAAAATCAGTTGTGTTTGTATACATCAGCAATAAATAATCTGAAAAATAAATTAAGATAGCAACTCTATTTACAATAGCATCTCAGGTAAGAATAAAATACATAGGAATACATTTAAC
>NW_007115874.1:0-325 GCF_000164805.1 Carlito syrichta
ATTTCCCATTAATTCCTGGGAAATGCTGACATGGCTATCCTGAACACCACACTTTGAGAGGCAAGGTTCTAGAGGCTTTGCCTGCTGGGCCAGAGCCCTGTCACCATGTTTTGCAACTCTTCCTTGTCCCTGGTCTCCTCCATATTTCTTCTTTATAAGAGCCAAAGATGCCCAACTAAAGTAAACCTTAAATGTGAACAGGATAAAAATAATATACAGTTTTTGTAAGTTAACAATGAGTTTTCTTAGTTTTTTTCCCCAAAAAAACCAGCCTTAGTCTAAGAAAACATCTCTCTCTCTCTCTCTCTCTCTCTCTCTCTCTCTC
>NW_007115875.1:0-325 GCF_000164805.1 Carlito syrichta
CACTGCACTCCAGTCTGGGCGACAGAGTGAGACTCCAACTCAAAAAAAAAAAAAGTTAGCTGGGCTAAAAATTAGCTGGGCATGGTAGCGTGCGCCTCTACTTCCAGCTACCGGAAAGCTGAGGTGGAAGGATCACCAGAGCCAGCAGGTTGAGGCTGCGGTGACCAGGAGTGTGCCACTGCACCCCAGCCTGGGTGACAGAGTGAGACTCCAACTCAAAAATAATAATAATAATAAATAAATAAGCCGGGCTCAGTGGCTCAGCCTGTAATCCCGCGCTTTGGGAGGCTGAGGTGAGTGGATTGCCTGAGCCCGAGGGTTCGAG
>NW_007115876.1:0-323 GCF_000164805.1 Carlito syrichta
GAGCGTCCGTCCGCACCGCCGGGGAGCCCAGAACGGCCGCGAGCACCCAGGCTGCCGGGCACCCAGGCACCCAGGCACCAGCTCCTGGCGAGCGCCAAATGACTAGGTGCTGGCGGAATGAATGAATGAATGGATGAACACGCAGCGCGCCTCAAAACCGGGAACTGGCACAGACGCACAGAGCAAGAAAACGGAAAGGGGGACGTGAATGAGGGGGGGCACACTGACTACAGGGGCTTCCCCCGGCTGCTTTGGGCCCGGGAGGACCCCGCCCCCGACTCTGCTGGGGCGCAGATCACAAAGAGGGGCTGCAGGGCGGGGGC
>NW_007115877.1:0-325 GCF_000164805.1 Carlito syrichta
ACTTGGAAGACTGAGGCAGAAGGATCGCCTGAGCCCAGCAGGTCAAGGCTACAGTGGCCAGGAGCATGCCACTGCCCTCCAGCCTGGGTGACAGAGTGAGACTTTTACTCAAAAAAAAAAACTAGCCGGACTCGGTGGCTCAGCCTGTAATCCCGCACCTTGGAAGGCTGAGGTGAATGAATTGTCTGAGCCCGCTGGTTCAAGACCCGCCTGGGCAACTTGGTGAGACCTCATCTCTACAATAAATCAAAAAATAAGGCAGGCATGGTTGCGCATGCCTGTAATTCCGGCTACTCGGAAGGCTGAGGCGGAAGGATCGCTGGAG
>NW_007115878.1:0-325 GCF_000164805.1 Carlito syrichta
AGCTAACTGGATAGTTAGCTGGCTAGCTGACTTAACTATCTAGCTGACTAGCTAGCTGACCAAACAGGCTAGCTGAGTAGCAACCTGACTAGCTAGCGGACTTAACTAGCTAGCTGAATAATAAGCTGACTTGCTACCTGACTTAACTAGTTAACTGGCTAGCTAGCTGTCTTTACTAGCTGACTAGCCAGTTGGTTGGCTAACTGGCTAGCCAGCTGAAATAACTAGCTAGCAATCAGGCCGGTTAGATGGCTAGCCAAATGGCTAACCTAGCCAGCTAACTGGCTTGGTAGCTGGCTAGACAGCTGACTATCTAGCTAGTGGG
>NW_007115879.1:0-325 GCF_000164805.1 Carlito syrichta
AACCAAAAAAAAAAAAAAAAAAAAGTTAAGTAGCATTATGTATACATATATATTATAGTTAGTAAATATTACATTTAACATTTTATTCATATTCTACATAATAATATATTAATAACAGCATTAACAGTATTGATAATAATATAAAAACTTAAATAGAATATTATTTAGCAGGTGTATATTCCATTTCTTTTTATGCACATGCTTCAACTTGAGTAAATTCTGTTTTCCAGTGAATTTATTGATTACATCTACATTTCAAAATTAATGGCAAATATTGTCCATAATATTGTCTTTATAAACATGTCAGTTGAATCTGACATGGATA
>NW_007115880.1:0-325 GCF_000164805.1 Carlito syrichta
CCAGGACATAGAAGACAAAAAGATAATACAAAAAATCAATGAAACAAAGAGCTGGTTCTTAGAAAGGATAAACAAGATAGATGGTCCCCTAGCTAGACTGATGAAGAAAAAGAGAGAAAGCCCAAATAAACACAATAAGAAACACAAAAGATGAAATCACATCAGACCCTGAAGTAATACAAAAGATCAATAGAGACTACTATGTACACTTGCATGGAAACAACATGAAAAACTTAAGGAAATCAAGGAATTTCTGACATCACAGTACCTGCCTAGGTTGAAACAAGAAGAAATTGAGACCCTAAATAGACCAATAACAATCAAG
>NW_007115881.1:0-325 GCF_000164805.1 Carlito syrichta
CCCAGCAGGTCGAGGCTGCAGTGGCTGGGAGTGGTCACTGCACTCCAGTCTGGGCGACAGTGAGACTCCAACTCAAAAAAAAAACCAAACAAACAAAAACAAAACAACAACAACAAAAAACCCTGGACCAGATGACTTTCCAGTAGAATTCTACAAAATGTACAAGGAGAAGCTGATACCAGACCTACTGAAAGTAGGTAATTGAGAAGGATTGAATTCTCCCTAAATCATTTTACAAAGCTAACATAATACTGATACCCAAACCGGATAAAGATACAACAAAAAAAGAGAACTACAGGCCAATATCCCTTATGAACATAGATGC
>NW_007115882.1:0-325 GCF_000164805.1 Carlito syrichta
GAAGCCGACGCTGCTGCTGCGCGGGGGCTGGGAGCGCGAGCGGAGCCCCGGGGACTCGGAGCTGGGCCGCCAGTTCCGGGACTGGTGCCTGCGCACCTACGGCGACTCGGCCAAAACCAAGACGGTGACACGCAGCAAATACCAGCGGATCGCCGAGGTCCTGCAGGGCGGCGGCGGGACCGGCGCGGGCAGCGGCCCCGCCGCCGGCGAGAAAGGCAAGTTCCAGTTCTGGGTGCGCTCCAAGGGCTTCCGCCTGGGCAGCGGCCGGGAACCCAAGATGGGCCAAGTGGTGTATGTGCCGGTCAAGACGGGCTCGGTGAGTGGC
>NW_007115883.1:0-325 GCF_000164805.1 Carlito syrichta
AGCCACTGCAGCCTCAACCTGCTGGGTTTAGGCGATCCTTCTGCCTCAGCCTTCCAAGTATCTGGAACTACAGATGCACACCACCATATCTGCTAGAGCTGTCTTATTTTCTAATATACCCAAATGGATTGTAGATCTACTCAAGGTGTGACCCATAAACTGGCTGTTGGTTCTCAAAATGTTACCACTTGGAGAAGAGATAAGACGTTTACATGTCAACTATGTCACTAAAAACACTATGTAGTTTAGTTGTCTCTTCTTCCTTCTGTTCTTCTCTCCACACCCCCCCCACCCTCCTTACTGCAAGACACAAAACCATCTTGAA
>NW_007115884.1:0-325 GCF_000164805.1 Carlito syrichta
CCTGCGCGTCCCCGAGGCGGACCTGTGTGCCGACTGCACGGAAGAGCTGCCGGTCCGGCCCCTCCCGAGCGGTTTGCCGGAAGGAAGATGCGCCCGGAGCGTCGCTGCTCGTCGCAGCCTCCCCGAGCGCAGAGGAGCTCGCAGGCCTGCTGGCGTGCCCGCAGCTGGTGACGCTGCAGGGCTTCAAGGCGAGCCCCGGAGGCTGTACTTCGGCCGCCCGCTCCAAGACGCGCGGGGCCCTGGAGGCCTTCCACGCCGCGAGGGAAGACGCGCAGCTCTTCTCCCTGTGCGAGACGCCGCTCCTCTGCTGGGTCGCGGGCTCCCG
>NW_007115885.1:0-325 GCF_000164805.1 Carlito syrichta
ACAGAGTGGGACTCCAACTCAAAAACAAACAAACAAACAAACAAACAAAGACTGCAGTGAGCCATGAGTGTGCCACTACACTCCAGCGTGGGCAATGGCATGAGACCTTGACTCAAAAAAAATAAATTGTATTCATCTTACAGGCTTCTCTCCCGGGCCTATAAGATACTCTTTAAAAAAATTTATTATTATTATTATTTTGAGTTGGAGTCTCACTCTGTCGTCCAGACTGGAGTGCAGCAAACTCCCGGCCCCTGCAGCCTCGACCTGGGCTCTGGCGATCCTTCCACCTCAGCCTTCCAAGTAGCCAGAACTATAGGCACGC
>NW_007115886.1:0-325 GCF_000164805.1 Carlito syrichta
GGGGCTGGGGTGATGGGGATGAGGAGACAGAGGCAAAGAGAGAGAAGAGACAGAGGGACAGAGACAGAGAGACACAGAGATGTCCAGAGACAGAGATAGGTAGAAACAGAGACACTCAGTGACAGAGATATTTAGAGACAGAGGCAGAGAGACAACAAAGACCCTCAGTAAGAGAGACAGAGACAAGAGATGCTGACACCCAGAGGCACTAAAAGAGACCCGAAGACCTGTCTCTCTAGAGATAGCAATAAAAGCAGGTGCAAGCCAAGTGCACATTTCACACACACACACACACACACACACACACACACACACACACACACAC
>NW_007115887.1:0-325 GCF_000164805.1 Carlito syrichta
CCCCGGCTCAGAGGGGGGAGGCTCAGGCCGCAGTAGGCCAGAGGGAGCAGGGCCCAGCCCCCACCACGGGGCGGCCGAACCCTCGCCCACGCACCGCAGAGCGAGCCACCGGACGGGGGCGCTGCACGCTGAGAGGCCGCGGGCTGGGGGATCCGATACCCCAAGGCACGCCTCTGGGATCGCTAGAGAAGGCTTTCTCACCGAGGGCGGGTCGTCCCCACCCGGTCGCCCCCAGCGGGCCCACGGAGTCAGGCCGGAGGGACAACACGACACCGGGTCCACGGGGGGGGGTCTGCGGTATGGGTAAGGCCGGCAGCATCCACGA
>NW_007115888.1:0-325 GCF_000164805.1 Carlito syrichta
GCTCGCGGGAGACGGGAGTCGCCGGCTCCGCGCTGGGCTTCCGCCGGCCGCCGGGGCCTCCGCTCGCAGCCCGCCCGGCCCGCCCAGGGAAAGGGAGATCGCCGGACGTGTCCGCGGGGTGTGTGGTTGTGTTTTCTCGCGGAGAAACGCTCTCGGGCAGGCCCACTTCCCCTCCACACGGCCGGCTCGGCATCCACGCAAGACACCCTCCGCTTCCCGGGCGTCCTCAACCGGCGAGGACGCGCGGGCCCGCCCACCCGGGTGGGCAGTTTTGGGATTAAGCGCACAGCCTCGCGCACTGCGCACTTGCCACGCAGTGGCGGCC
>NW_007115889.1:0-325 GCF_000164805.1 Carlito syrichta
CACCCCCTCCAGGACAGCAGCCACTGTGTGGGGACTGGCCAGACTGGGGGTCCCCCCACCAAAGAACACAGACTCCACCCTGGGGGAAGAGAATGAATGAGATGAGACCCGGGGAAGCCCGCTGGGATGCACGTACCTGTCCTCTCCTCTCCCCCAAATAATTCCCACGGCCCTGCCTGCAGCCTCCAGTACCCACCGTCGCACCCCGCCGAGCCGCAGCAGCGTCTGCGCCTCGGTCACCAGGCACTTCCGCATGGCAGCCTCCTCCACGCCGCGGGGGATGTACTTGTTGAAGCTGCAATAACTGCAGCGCTTCTGGCAGTAG
>NW_007115890.1:0-325 GCF_000164805.1 Carlito syrichta
CCCCCCCCGCCCCCCGCCAGTCACCTGTCTTCAGCTCCTCCAGCCAGGGACTCAGGTGTAGGTCAAAGATCCGCAGCTCGCAGAGCTGGGGCTCCTGCTGCAGCAGCATTCTCACCACATGCTCCCCCAGGAAGCCGCAGCCACCTGTAACCAGGTACACCAGCTTCTGGGCCATGCCGGGCTGGGGAAAGAGACCTTGGTTCACTGGAGTGACCTGCTGCCGCCTGCCTCAGCCACATGTCACCCCTGCACAGTGACGGAGGTGGGGAGTGGGGGTGGGGTGGCCAGAGTCCTGCCTGGAGGCTGCAGCAGCCGCCCCCCCCCC
>NW_007115891.1:0-325 GCF_000164805.1 Carlito syrichta
AGTTAAGTCAGCCAGTTAAGTCAACTAGCTAAGTAGTTAAGTCAGCTAGCTAAGTCAGCTGGTTAAGTCAGCTTTCTAATTTAATTAGCTGGTTAAGACAGCTAGCTAGGTAATTAGCTAACAGGTTAAGTCAGCAGGTTGAGTCAGTAGTTAGATAGTTAACTAGCATGTTAAATCAGCTGGTTGAGTCAGCAAGCTAGCTAGTTAGCAAACGGGTTGAGTCAGTTGTTTGAGTATGCTAGCTAGCTAGTTAGCTAAACAGTTAAGTCATTTGGATTAGTCAGCTAGCTAGCTTGTTAGCTAATGAGTTAAGTCAGCTGGTTGA
>NW_007115892.1:0-325 GCF_000164805.1 Carlito syrichta
ATTCGACTCACCTCAGCCTCCCAAAGGCGCGGGATGACAGGCTGAGCCACGAGCCTGGCTAGTTTCTCTTTCTTAAAAGTGGATGTTGGCCGGGCTCGGTGGCTCAAGCCTGTCATCCCAGCGCTTTGGGAGGCGGAGGAGAGAGGATTGACTGAGTCCAGGGATTCGAGACCAGTCTGGGCAACTTGGTGAGACCTGGTCTCTACAATAAATCAAAAAATTAGCCGGGTGTAGTGGTGCACACCTGCTTCCAGCTACTTGGAAGGCTGAGGCAGAAAGATCACCCAAGCCCAGCAGTTCGAGGCTGCAGCGGCCAGGAGTGTGC
>NW_007115893.1:0-325 GCF_000164805.1 Carlito syrichta
GGCGACAGAGTGAGACTCCAACTCAAAAATAAATAAATAAATAAAAAATAAATAAATAAAAAGAGATTGACTATATCAAATGGTGACAAGGATGTGGATGGAACAACTGGAATTCTCATCCACTGTCGCTGGGAATGCAACACGGTGCAACCATTTTGGAAGACAGCTTGGTGGTTTCTTTAAAAGTTGAATTTACAGCCGGACTCGGTGGCTCAGCCTGTAATCCTGCGCCTTTGGGAGGCTGAGTGAGTGGATTGCCTGATCCCGCGGGTTCGAGACCCGCCTGGGCAACTTGGTGAGACCTCATCTCTACAATAAATCAAAA
>NW_007115894.1:0-324 GCF_000164805.1 Carlito syrichta
GGTCAAGCCCCACCCAGGCAACTTGGCGAGATATCATCTCTACATTAAATCAAAAATAGCTGGAAATGGTAGCTCACATGTATAGTTCCAGCTCCTTGGAAGGCTGAGGTGGGAGGATCACAGGAGACCAGCAGGTTGAGGCTGCAGTGGCCATGAGAGTGCCACTGTTCTCCAGTCTGGGTGACAGAGTGAGACTCCAACTCAAAAAAACTACTAATAATAATGTATGCAGAGATGTTACTTGTCTTTTACTTGTACACAACATTTCTTTCAGTCTTGCTTCAAATAGTATTTCCACTTCATTTGTCAGTCAATTTGCAGCAA
>NW_007115895.1:0-324 GCF_000164805.1 Carlito syrichta
AACAAAAAAAAAAAAAAAAAAAAAAAGGGCCTAGCCTATAGTAGATGCTCAATAAAAGGCTGTATAAAATATGGAAATGAGCCAGGCGCGGTAGCTCACACCTATAATCTCAGAACTTTGGGAACCCACGGGTTTGAGACCAGCCTGGGCAACTTGGTGAGACCTCGTTTCTGCAATAAATAAAAAAATTAAGCCGGGCATGGTAGTGCATGCCTGTAGTTCCAGCTACTTGGAAGGCTGAGGTAGAAGGATCACCTGAGCCCAGCAGGTCGACACTGGGATGGCCATGAGCATGCCACGGCAATCCAGCCTGGGTGACAGAGA
>NW_007115896.1:0-324 GCF_000164805.1 Carlito syrichta
ACTCACCTCAGCCTCCCAAAGGCGTGGGATTACAGGCTGAGCCACCGAGCCCGGCGGTATTATTATTCTTAATCAGAGTCCCACTCTTTCATCAAGGCCAGAGCACAGGTGTCTGCTCTTGGACACAGCACCCTTCACTGACTGCACTCTGGTGTTTCTCCTGCCATGGCCTCATGAGTGACCTGAATGGCAGGCATGAGCCACCACGCTTCACTCATTTTTTGGCTTCCTGTAGAGATGAGATCTCACCAATATTGCCTGGTTTGCCTCGAACATGGGGTCTCAGGCCACCCTCACGCTTCGCCCCCCCCAGAGTGCCAGGAT
>NW_007115897.1:0-324 GCF_000164805.1 Carlito syrichta
GGCTCAGGCAATCCACTCACCTCAGCCTCCCAAAGGCGCAGGATTACAGGCTGAGGCACTTAGGCTAACTTTTATTTGATAATTAATTTGAATCTTATATAGTTGGAGTATATTAAATGGATAACTACTTAAGAAAACAAATAATATTATAGCAGAACTGATTTAAGCTGGGTATAGTAGAGATAACTAGAGAACTAGAGATAATACCCATTTTCCTTGCTTCTCAAAGTTATCACTAAGAAAATCCAATTAGAAAAAAAAAGGTGTACCCCACAAAACTATAATAAAAATACTGATTAATTATTAAAAAAAAAAAAAAAAAAA
>NW_007115898.1:0-324 GCF_000164805.1 Carlito syrichta
AGTCACCTAGTTAAGTTAGCTCACTGGCCAGCATGTTAGTTAGGTAGTTAGGTAGTTAAGCCAGCTGTCAAGTCAGTTGGATACATAGGTACCTAGCTATTTAAGTCAGCTGGCTAGCCACCTGGCTAGCTAGTGTTGTCAGCCAGTTAAGAGAGCTGGCTACCCAGCTGACTAAGTAGTTAAGTCAGATAGTTGAGTCAGCTGGCTAGCTGGTTAAGCAAGCTAAACAGTCACATAGCTTGTTAGTTAAGTCGTCCAGCTAGACAGCAAGGTAACTTGTCTGCTAGCTAGTTATGTCAGCTAGATAGCCAGCTAGATAGTCAG
>NW_007115899.1:0-324 GCF_000164805.1 Carlito syrichta
GGGGTCGGCGATGGGGAGGGGCTGCCCTGCGGGAGGGACCTGGGCGGAAGGCGCCAGAAGGAGCCCCCCGGCCTCGGGGGGGGACAGGGAGGCGCAGGGGGGACTTGGGGGCGTCCGTGCCCGTCTGCCTCCGTCGCGATCCTCTCTGCAAACTGGGAGGCGGCCGGCCCGTGCATTCCGAGTCGTGCATTTATTGAGCTCCGAGGGTGTGCGTCTTCCCCGTCTTCAGGGCGTCTGTTGTTCCGCAGACCGGGCGCACCCTAGACGGCGGGGGCGGCGGGGGCAGGCCCGACCAAAGTCCCTCGTGGGAGTCGGGGAGCCACA
>NW_007115900.1:0-324 GCF_000164805.1 Carlito syrichta
AGTTCCAGCTACTTGGAAGGCTGAGGCGGAAGGATCGCCTAAGCCCAGCAGGTAGAGGCTGAGGTAGATGTGAGCATGCCACTGCACTCCAGCCTGGGCGACAGAGTGAGACTCCAACCAAAAAATAAAAAATTAGCCAGGCGTGGTCGTGTGTGCCTGTAGTCCCAGCTACTTGGAAGACTGAGGCGGAAGAATCATCTGAGCCAGCGAGTTAAGGCTGTGGTGGCAGTGAGCATGCCTCTGCACTCCAGCCTGGGCAATAGAGTCGGCCACTGCACTCCAGTCTGGGTGACAGAGTGAGACTCCAACTCAAAAAAAAAAAAA
>NW_007115901.1:0-324 GCF_000164805.1 Carlito syrichta
CAGCCTTCCAAGTAGCTGGAACTACAGGCGCGCGCTACCACGCCTGGCTAATTTTTGATTGATTGTAGAGGTGAGGTCTCGCCAAGTTGCCCAGGCGAGTCTTGAACCCGCCAGCTCAGGCAATCCACTCACCTTGGCCTCCCAAAGTACTGGGATTACAGACTGAGCCACTGAGCCCGGCCTAAAAATGTATTCTTAAAAAAATTTTTGCCAGGTGCAGTGGTTCATGCCTGTAATTCTAGCACTTTGGGAGGCAGAGGCAAAAGGATTGCTTGAGCCCATGGGTTCAAGACCAGCCTGGGCAACTTGGTGAGACTTCATCTC
>NW_007115902.1:0-324 GCF_000164805.1 Carlito syrichta
AAAAAAAAAAAAGAAAAGAAATTACAGCCGGGTGCGGTGACTCACGCCTGTAATCCCAACACCTTGGGAGGTGGAGGCGAAAGGATTGCCTGAGCCCAGGGGTTCAAGACCAGCTTGGGCAACTTGGCAAGACCTCATCTCTACAATAAGCCAAAAAATTAGCCGGGCATGGTAGTGGGCACCTGTAGTTCCAGCTACTTGGAAAGCTGAGGCAGAAGGGATCATCTGAGCCCAGCAGGTCGAAGCTGTGGTGGTCATGAAAGTGCCACTGCACCCCAGCCTGGACTACAGTGAGACTCCAACTCAAAAAAAAAAAAAAAAAAA
>NW_007115903.1:0-324 GCF_000164805.1 Carlito syrichta
GCACAATCATGGCTCACTGTAGCCTCAACCTCCCAGGCTCAAGTGATCCTTCTGCCTCAGTCTCCCAAGTAACTGGGACTACAGGCATGCACCACCACACTCAGCTAATTTTTAAAATTTTCTATAGAGATGAGGTCTCACTATGTTGCTCAAGCTGGTCTCAAACTTCTGGGCTGAAGCAATCCTCCCACCTCGGCCTCCCAAAGTGCTGGAATTCTAGATGTGAGTCACCGTGCTCAGTTGTGAGCACTTTTTAAATATATCTAATTTAGCCGGGCTCGGTGGCTCAGCCTGTAATCCCGCGCCTTTGGGAGGCTGAGGTGA
>NW_007115904.1:0-324 GCF_000164805.1 Carlito syrichta
ATTTTATTAGTTAATTCTAACTCTACGCTGTTTCTGGTCTTTGCACAGTTTGTCATGTTTTGTAAACTAGGCTTGTGCATATTAGAAATGCCCTTGAGGCAACCCCTTCGGGTCCCCTCCCACTGTGGGAGTTTTTCTGTCCTCTCAATAAATCCTGCTTTCTAAAAAAAAGAAAAAAAAAAGAAAGAAATGCCCTTGAGACCCTTCTGGACAAGGTTAGGGTGTCACTTACAAAGACAAAATATATTGGCCAGGAGTGGTGTCTCACACCTATAATTCCAACTCTTTGGGAGGTTGAGGTGGGAGGATCACTTGAGGCCAGGA
>NW_007115905.1:0-324 GCF_000164805.1 Carlito syrichta
ATCAAGCTGTCTAGCTAGGTTGGTAGCAACTTAACTCTGCTAGCTAGCCAGCTGGCTACTTAGTTAAGTCAGCTAGATAAATAGCTGACTAGGATTCTGGCTATCTACGTAGCTAGTCAGTTAATTCAGCTGGCTAGCCAGCTGGTCAGCTAGTAAAGTCAACCAGTTTAGTCAGCTGGCTAACCACATGGCTAGCTTCTTAAGTCAGCTGGTGAAGTCAGTTGTCTTGCCAGTTGGATAACTAGTTAAAAAGCTGGTTATGTTAGATGGGTAGCCAGCTGGCTCACTAGTTATTTCAGCTAGTTAAGTCAGCTGTTTAACTAG
>NW_007115906.1:0-324 GCF_000164805.1 Carlito syrichta
AACAGCCGGGCGTGGCAGCGCGCGCCTGTAGTTCCTGCTACGTGGAAGACTGAGGCAGAGGGATCGACGGAGCCCAGCAGGTCGAGTCTGCAGTGGCCAGGAGTGTGCCACGGCACTCTAGTCTGGGCGACAGAGTGAGACTCCAGCTCAAAAACAAAAGAAGTCTAGCCTATCAATATTCATAGCAGCAGTAATTTTGTGTTTTATTTTATATTTATTGTATTTCAGTTGTGGGATACGTGTAAGGATTTACTACACAGGTAAACTGCATGCAGGTGGGGTTTGGACTTCTAGCAGGCCTTCTCTCCCCCGGTGGTGGACCTG
>NW_007115907.1:0-324 GCF_000164805.1 Carlito syrichta
CACAACTTAAAAATTAAAAAAAAAAAACTTAAAAAAAAAAAAAATCCATTATAGCACTGGGCGCGGTGGCTCAAGACGGTAATCCTAGCACTTTGGGAGGCCCAGGCAAGAGGATTACCTGAGCTCGGGAGTTTAAGACCAGCCTGGGCAACTTGGTGAGATCTGTCTCTATAATAAATCAAAAAAAAAAAAAAACCCAGGCATGGTAGTGTGTGCTTGAAGTTTCAGCTACTTGGAAGGCTGGAGGTGGAAGGATCGCCTGAGCCCATGAGTGTACCACTACACTTCAGTCTGGGCAACAGAGAGGGACTCCACCCAAAAAAA
>NW_007115908.1:0-324 GCF_000164805.1 Carlito syrichta
ATGAAATAGAAATGAATGTAATAGAATGGAAAGGAATGGAGAGGAATGGAATGGAATGGAATGCAGAGGAATGGTATGCAATGGAAAGAAAAGTAGAGGAATGGAAAGGAAATGAATGGAATGTCATGGAATGGAAAAGAATGGAGGGAAATGGAATTGAATTGATTGAAGAGGAAAAAAATAGAGAGGAATGTAATTCAATGGATTGGAATGCAATGGAATGGAATGGAACTGGGGGGAACACATTGGGAAGGAATGGAGAATAATGGAATGGAATGGAAAGGAATGGAATAGAATGGAATGGAAGGGAATAGAATGGAATGG
>NW_007115909.1:0-324 GCF_000164805.1 Carlito syrichta
TAACAGAGCTGACTAGTTGCCCAACTTGTCAGCCAACAAGTTAAGTCACCTAGCTAACTCAATAAACAGCTGGTTAAGTCAGCTTGATAAATCATTTACCAATTAGTTAAAAGTGGTAGAAAACTCGTTAACCAACTTGTTAAGTCAGCTAGCTATCTCGTTAGCCAACTAGTTAAGGCAGCTAGCTAAATCAGCTAGCTAACCAGCTAGTTAGCTAAATCAGCTATGTAAGTCAGCTAGCTCACTGCCTAGCCAACTATTTGCCAGGTACTTAATTCTGTTAACTAACTAGTTAGCTAATTAGTTAAGTCATCTGGTTATTCA
>NW_007115910.1:0-324 GCF_000164805.1 Carlito syrichta
CTAGTTAAATCAGCCAGTTAAGTCAGCTAGCTAAGTAGTTAAGTCAGCTAGATAAGTCAGTTAGTTCAGTCAGTTTCTAATTTAGTCAGCTGGTTAAGACAGCTAGTTAAATAGCTAAAGGTTTAAGTCCGCAGGTTGTCAGGTAGTTAGCTAGTTAACTAATGG
The DNA here is from genome assembly GCF_000164805.1 of Carlito syrichta. Taxonomy (NCBI): domain Eukaryota; kingdom Metazoa; phylum Chordata; class Mammalia; order Primates; family Tarsiidae; genus Carlito; species Carlito syrichta. The sequence goes on from NW_007115910.1 coordinate 166, forward strand.
GTTAAGTCAGCTGGGTGAGTCAGCTAGCTAGGTAGTTAGCAAATGGGTTGAGTCAGCTGGTTGTGTAGGTCAGCTAGCTAGTTAGCTAATGAGTTAAGGTAGCTGGATGAGTCAGCTAGCCAGCTCATTAGCTAACGAGATAAGTCAGATGATTAAGTC
>NW_007115911.1:0-324 GCF_000164805.1 Carlito syrichta
AGCTTGTTAAGTCAGCTGAGTAGTCACCTGGCTAACTAGTTAAGTCAGCTAGTTGTGCCAACTTGCTAGCTGGTTAAGTCAACTTGTTATGTCAGTTGGCTAGCCAGCTGGATAGCTATGTACCAAGCTAGTTAAGTCAGCTGGCTAGCCAGCTCTCTAGTTAGTTAAGTCAGCTAGTTAATTCATCTGGCTTTCCAGCTGGCTAGGAAGGTAGCTAGCTTGATAAGTCAGCTGGCTAGCCATCTGGCTAGCTGGTTAAGTCATCTAGTTAATTCAGCTGGCCAGTCAGCTGGCTAGCTGGTTAAATCAGATAGATAAGTCAGC
>NW_007115912.1:0-324 GCF_000164805.1 Carlito syrichta
CACACACACACACACACACACTCTCTCTCTCTCTCTCTCTCTCTCTCTCTCTCTCTCTCGCTCTCTCTCTCTTTCTCTCATTCTTTTACAGTTCTGGTGGTCAGAAGTCCAGAAGTGGGTCGGCAGGGCTGTGTCTGTGGAGATTCTAGGGGAGAATCCATTCCCCTGACTTGGTTCGTTTCTAGGTGCTGCCTGCATTCCTGGGCTCCTGACCCTATCCTCTGTCTTCAAAGCCTGGCGTGTAGTATCTTCCAGTCTCTCTTTTTTTTTTTTGAGTTGGAGTCTCACTCTGTTGCCCAGACTGGAGTGCAGTGGCCGCTCCCG
>NW_007115913.1:0-324 GCF_000164805.1 Carlito syrichta
CAAAAAAAAAAAAAAAAAAAAAAGTGAACTGGTTAAAAAAAATGTGGTACATATACATGATAAAATCATACGCAGCCATAAAAAAGGACAAAATTATGAACTTTGCAGCAACTTGGTTGGATTTAGAGTCAATAATACTCAGTGATCTATCACAGAAACAAATAACTGAGTACCACATGTTCTCACCCGTAAGCAGACCTGCACAATGATCATCTAACTACAAGAAAGGAATTAGCAGTAGTGGGAAACTGCCAGGGGAAGGGAGGGTGCACACTTCATCAATAAGGGTACCTGATCTCAAACCAGGTGAAGTGGGGACCAAAG
>NW_007115914.1:0-323 GCF_000164805.1 Carlito syrichta
CCCCCCCGTCACTGCGCGTGAGCCCGACGCAGGGTTGGAAGGCCCCTGGTACAAAGCAGGAGGCTCCGGGCACGGGGCCTGGCGCGTAGTAGGCCTTCACTGAAAGGCTGTCTCTGTTCCCTTTTCCTTTCTTGTCCTCGACCTGCTACATCTCAGGCTGGGAGGGGGAGGGGGAAAGAGCGCGGGCTGGAAAAAGGAGGTGCAGTCAGGGGCGCGTCTATGCAGCTCTTTCAGTTCTCCTCACTAGGCTGAGAAGCTCCACAAAACGACCCAAGAACCAAACTTTGTCCTCGCGGAAGTCCGCGGGGCCCACCACTCCTAGC
>NW_007115915.1:0-323 GCF_000164805.1 Carlito syrichta
AGCCTCACTAATCATCAGAGAAATGCAAATCAAAACCACATTGAGATACCACCTAACTCTTTAGAAGACAGTGTGGCAATTTCTGAAAGAACTAGAAATTGACCTTCCATATGACACAGCAATCCTCCTATTCAAAATACAACCAGAGGAACTCAAGTAATTCTACCAAAAGCATACCTACATACGCATGTTTGTTGCAGCTCTATTCACAATAGCAAAAACATGGAAACAATCATGCTGCCTATCAAAGCTGGACTAGATTTTAAAATGTAGTACATATACACAATGGAATATTATGCAGCCATACAGAAGGGCAAAAGCAT
>NW_007115916.1:0-323 GCF_000164805.1 Carlito syrichta
AATCCACTCACCTCGGCCTCCCAAAGCACTGGGATTACAGGCTGAGCCACCGAGCCCAGCATAAATTCTTTTTTAAATGAAGGCAGGTCAGGCACAGTGGCTCATACTTGTAATCTTAGCACTTTGAGATGCCAAGACAGCAGGATAACTTGAAGACAGGAGTTTGAAACCACCCTGGGCAGCCTGGCAAGATTCCATGTCTGTAAGTTTTTTTAAAAAAGAAAGAACTATTTTCTTTCTATATCCTCTCTCCCTCACCAGGCTTTCGAAACTCTAATAAAAAGATTCATTCAAAATAACTTGGCCGGGCTCGGTGGCTCAGC
>NW_007115917.1:0-323 GCF_000164805.1 Carlito syrichta
GACCGCTGGGCGTGGCCCCTCCTCCCAGCGCGGGAGACCCCCGCGGCCGCCCCTACCTGGTCGGGGTCTTCTTGTCTTCCTCGGAGATCAGGAACCAGACGAAGTCGGCGTAGCTGATCCGGCCGGCCTTCTGCGCCTTCCGGCCTCTGGGTTCGGGGACGGCGAGAGGACAGGGGACGCCGTCAGGGCGGGCGTCCTCCGGGGACGAGGCCCAGACCCGGTGGCGTGTCCCCTGGGCGGCGAGCACGACACCCAGAGAGAAGCACGCCACGCTCCCACGGCAAGGACGGCGCAGGTCACGGCTGCGGCACGTTGGGCCGGGC
>NW_007115918.1:0-323 GCF_000164805.1 Carlito syrichta
ATGCCTATAATCCCAGCACTTTGGGAGGCCGAGGTGAGAGGATTGCCTGAGCCCACGGATCCGAGACCAGCCTGGGCAACTTGGAAAGACCTAATCTCCACAACAAATTTAAAAATTAGCTCAGTGTGGTGGCATGCACCAGTAGTTCCAGCTACTTGGAAAGCTGAGGTGGAAGGATCGCCTGAGCCCAGCAGATTGAGACTGCGGTGGCTGTGAGCATTCCACTGCACTCCAGCCTGGGCAACAGAATGAGACTCTGACTCGAAAGAAAGAAAGAAAGAAAGGAAGGAAGAAAGAAAGAAAGAAAGAAAGAAAGAAAGAAA
>NW_007115919.1:0-323 GCF_000164805.1 Carlito syrichta
CCGGGCCGAGCCACTGGGGCCACGTCCTTCTCCCTCGGTTCCCCGCGAGCCCCGATACTCTGGGCTCTCGGTCGCCACGCCACGGGCGCCCAAGCCATGCGTGAAAGTGCCCGGCGTAGTAGCCTGGGGGGTCCCCTTTCTCCCAGGTGCGCCCCTCCCGCCACGATCGGGCTTTCCAGGACGCTGCGAAAAAATGCCGCATGCACGCACTTATTTATTTATTTTGCAACAGCTGCAAGAAACAATGAAGCTTTTCAAGAACCGGGGAAACGCGCTTTCCAGCCGCGCTGTTGTTGTTTTCAATGAACCTCTCCCAGCCCCGC
>NW_007115920.1:0-323 GCF_000164805.1 Carlito syrichta
CCTCTCCATTTCTTTCCATTCCATTCCATTCCACTCCACTCCATTCCATTCCATTCCATACCTCTCAATTCCACTCCATTGCATTCCTCGCCTTTCCATTCCATTTCTTTCCATTCCATTCCACTCTACATCACTCCATTCCACTAGATTCCATAACATTGCATTCCTCTCCATTAAATTCCATTCTTTTCCATTCTATTCTTTTCCATTCCATTCCTCTCTTTTCCATTTAATTCTATTCCGTTCCATTCTTTTGCACTCCGAACTATTCCAATCCATAATATTCTCTTCCATTCCACTCCATTCCATTCCATTCCTCTCCA
>NW_007115921.1:0-323 GCF_000164805.1 Carlito syrichta
ACGCGTCCTACCGCAGCATGGGCGCGCTCAACCAGGTCCGCTTCCGCCACTGGTTCGTGGCCAAGCTCTACATGAACACGCACCCCGGCCGCCTGCTGCTGGGCCTCACGCTCGGCCTCTGGCTCACTACCGCCTGGGTGCTGTCCGTGGCCGAGAGGTGAGGGTGCCGGGCGCGGCAGGGGTGCAGCGGGGAGGGTGGGCCCTTGGAGCCCCTGGAGCCGCAGACAGCCACGGCCGCCCTGTCTGGTGGTGCGGGTGGGGCCTCCGCTCCCAACACACACGCATACCCCCCCTGGGATGCCCTTCCCTCCTGGCCCCCGGAC
>NW_007115922.1:0-323 GCF_000164805.1 Carlito syrichta
CACTCACCTCAGCCTCCCAAAGGCGCGGGATTACAGGCTGAGCCACCAAGTCCGGCTAATTTTTTTTTTTTAATTGTAGAGATGAGGTCTCATCAAGTTGCCCTGGCTGGGCTCAAACCCTTGGGCTATCTAGCAGTCCTCTTTCCCCAGCCTCCCAAAATGCTGGGGTTACAGGTGTGAGCCACTGTGCCCAGCTGATAGTTGATTTTTAAAATTTATATCTTGGGAGGCCGGGCTTGGTGTCTCAGCCTGTAATCCCAGCACTTTGGGAGGTTGAGGTGAGTGGATTGCCTGAGCCTGCAGGTTTGAGACCCGCCTGGGCA
>NW_007115923.1:0-323 GCF_000164805.1 Carlito syrichta
AGCGGCCACTGCACTCTAGTCTGGGTGACAGAGTGAGACTCCAACTCAAAAAAAAATAAAGTAAAATAAAATAAAATAAAAGTAAGACATAACCAAATGCAATATGTGAATCTTGACTGGGTACTGGTTCAAAAAAACCCCAAACATTTGAAACAAAACACGTAAGGAACAATTGAGAAAACTGAGTATGAACTGGATAGTAGATTATTATTTGGGGATTACTATAAATTTACTAATAGCGTGATTATGTAACAAAATGTCTATTTTTTTGTTTTGTTTTGTTTTGTTTGAGTTGGAGTCTCACTCTGTCGCCCAGACTGGAG
>NW_007115924.1:0-323 GCF_000164805.1 Carlito syrichta
GATGAATACAAGTCACGTTTGACTTCTGCAATTGCAAGAGGTGCTCAAAGTGGTTACCATCAGCATCCAGACACTTCTGATTATGGCAAACATCTCTTAAAATGTGTACACACTTTTTTGATACCCCTAGTAAAACTTTCTAGTAAAAATTAAAGAATTATTACAAAATTGCATGCATAGTATGATCTAATTGATTCAAAATTATGTGTGTATGCATAGAAACATTAAAAATATATATTTTAGACCTCATCATCTTTTTTTTTCTTTTTTTCTTTTTGAGTTGGAGTCTCACTCTGTCGCCCAGACCAGAGTGCAGTGGCCGC
>NW_007115925.1:0-323 GCF_000164805.1 Carlito syrichta
AAAAAAAAAAAAAAAAAAAAAAGTAACCTGAAGTAACCTGATGTGAACCAATCGGCTTTTTCCCCCTTTTGTCCTGTTTCCTTGTTCCTATCCACTGTTTTGCTTTTGCCCAGTGAGAACCCTCATTCCATTTTGTAGGATGGTGGCTGCCCTGATTCATGAATAACAAATAGAAGCCAACTAGACCTATGATGAAATTTGTTGGAATTTTTGTCTTCTGACAAGGCCAAATGGATCTGCTTATTTTGGGTTGTAAAAATCTCCAAGACTAAACCGGGCTCAGTGGCTCAGCCTGTCATCCCGCACCTTTGGGAGGCTGAGGT
>NW_007115926.1:0-323 GCF_000164805.1 Carlito syrichta
TCCAGTCTGGGCGACCGAGTGAGACTCCAACTCAAAAAATAAAATAAAATAAAATAAAATTTAAAAAAGGCCAGCACAGTGACTCAAACCTGTAATCTCAGCATTTTGGGAGGCCAAGGTGAGCGGATTGCCTGAGCCTGCAGGTTTGAGACTAGCCCAAGCAACTTGGGAAGACCTCATCACTACAATAAATCAATAAGTTAGTCGGGTGTGGTGAGGCACACCTGTGATTCCAGCTACTTGGATGGCTGAGGTGGAAGGATCACTTGAGCCCAGCAGTGAGAGTGAGACTCCAACTCAAAAAAAAAAAAAAAGGCCAGGCA
>NW_007115926.1:1784-3389 GCF_000164805.1 Carlito syrichta
CTCACCTCAGCCTCCCAAAGTGCTGGGATTACAGGCTGAGCCACCGAGCCCGGCTGCATTCTCTTTTTATTTTGAGCCGGAGTCTCACTCTGTTGCCCAGGTTGGAGTGCAGTAGCACACTCATGGTCACCGCAGCCTCGACTCACTGGGCTCAGGTGATCCTTCCGCTTCAGTCTTCCAAGTAGTCGGAATTACAGGCATGTACCACCATGCCCGGCTAATTTTTTGATTTATTGTAGAGATGAGATCTCGCCAGTTTGCCCAGGATGTCTCGAACCGGTAGACTCAGGCAGTTCTCTCACCTCGGCCTCCCAAAGTCCTGTCAACTTTGAAACAACTTAGAAAAAGAAAATGGTGAACACCAAGAGAAACTCTCCACAACTCACACCCGAACTTCAACAGCCTGACTTCTGAGTCTCTGCAAGGCTTGATTTCCCTGTTCTTTTTTTTTATTATTGAGGTCATAAAATCTATTTTTAAAATTTTTTTATTTTAAAGATGTGGGAGGCCGGGTGCCTATAATCCCAGTACTTTGGGAGGCCGATGTAAGAGGATTGCCTGAGCCCGCGGGTTTGAGTCCAGCCTGGGCAATATGGTGAGACCCCGTCTCTACAATTAATCGAAAAATTAGCTGGGCATGGTAGTGCTTGCCTGTAGTTCTGGCTGCTTGGAAGGCTGAGGCAGGAGGATCATTTGAGCCCAGCAGGTCGAGGCTGGGATGGCTGGGAGTGTGCCCTTTGCACTCCAGCCTGTGCAACAGAATGAGACTCCAATTCAAAAAAAAAAAAAAATGTGGGGTACTATTTAGATTTAGGTAAACGAGTGGTCATCGTACAGGTAAAGTTCGGGTCTTCCTTTGGTCCCCACTACACCTGGTTTGCGATCAGGCACCCTTGGTGAGGTTATGTGTCCCACTACTGCCCAGCCCTTTCTTATAGTATGATGGTAAATGTTCAGGATCTGCTTATGAGTGATCCCTGTATTCTTCTGGAAGGGAAGGAGACACCATTGCCTCTTCCAGTGGTTTATAAACATAGAGGGAAAGAGAGACTGGGGAGGGGTGGAATTCTCAAAGGAACAGGACAGGTAGCTAGGAGGGCAGCCTCCCTTAGCTGACCCCAGCATTGATGTCCCAGACCCACCGGGTTCTCTCTCTTCTAAACGCTGCAGAATTTCTTCCAGGTCTTCCCTTGGTGGTTTTTCTGTCCAAGTCATCCCTGAAGAAAAAGAGGGGACACTGTGGGCCTGTCACTCTGCTAACAGCGAGACTTCAAGATGACTCGAGTTCAACCCTGGGCCTCCATATTTAAGCCTGGATTTTGTAGAGATGTCAACAAGGGCCAGGCACAGTGGCTCATGCCTATAATCACAGCACTTTGGGAGGACGAGGCGAGAGGATTGCCTGAGTTCATGGGTTTGAGACCAGCCCAGGTAACTTGGCGAGACCTCATCTCTACAATAAATCAAAAAATCAGCCGAGTGTGGTAGCGTGCGCCTGTAGTTCCAGCTACTTGGTTTATTATTTATTTATTTATTTTTTGAGTTGGAGTCTCACTCTGTCGCCCAGACTGGAGTGCAGTGGCCGCTCCCAGCCACCGCAGCCTC
>NW_007115926.1:3686-10149 GCF_000164805.1 Carlito syrichta
GAACCTGCGGGCTCAGGCAATCCACTCACCTCAGCCTCCCAAAGGCAGGGGATTACAGGCTAAGCCACCGATCCCGGCTAGTTACAGCTACTTGGAAAGCTGAGGTAGAAGGATTGCCTGAGCCCAGCAGGTCGAGGCTGTGACAGTATGAGACTCCGACTCAAAACAAATAAAAAAAATCTCCAGCCCTCTACTTTGTTTACATCAAAAGGAAAGGGCCAGGGGAGCACGGATTCAAGGGCAACTCGAATCTGTGCCCTTGGGGAAAAAAAAATATATATATATATTTTAAGTTGGAGTCCTACTCTGTTGCCCAGGCTGAAGTGCAATGGCATGCCCACCACCACTGCAGCCTCAAACTGCGAGGTAGGCTCAGGTAGTCCTTCTGCCTCAGCCTTCTAAGTAGCTGGAACCACAAGTGCGTCACTACCCTGGCTGATTTTGTGGTTTACTGTAGAGACGAGCTCATGCCAAGTTTCCCAGGCTGGTCTCGAATCCCTGGACTCAGGCAATCCTCTTGCCTCCACTTTCCAAAGTGCTGAGATGACAGACGTGAAAACATTTTTTTTTGAGTCAGAGTCTCACTGTAGCCCAGGCTGGAGTGCAGTGGCATGCTCATGGCCACTACAGCCTCAATTTGCTAGGTAGGCTCAGGTGATCCTTCCGCCTCAGCCTTCCAAGTAGCTGGAACTACAGGCACACACCACCATGCCTGGCTAATTTTTTGATTTATCATAGAGACGAGGCCCAGGCTGGTCAAGACCCCTGGACTCAGGCAATCCTCTCGCTTCGGCCACCCAAAGTGTTGGGATGACAGGCGTGAGACACCATGCTTGGCCAAAAATAAACTGTAATAAAAGGGAATCTCAGCCAGCCTCAGCGGCTCAGCCTGTTGTCCCAGCACTTTGGGAGGCTGAGGTGAGTGGGTTTGAGCCCACAGGTTCGAGACCAGTCTGGGCAACTTGGTGAGACCTCGTCTCTACATTAAATAAAAAAATTAGCCAGGCGTGGTGGTGCACGCCTGCAGTTCCAGCTACTTGGAAGGTTGAGGTGGAAGTATCGCTGGAGCCCAGCACGTCGACACTGGGGTGGCTGTGAGCGTGCTATTGCACTCCAGCCTGGGTGACAGAGTGAGACTCTGATGCAAAAAAAAAAAAAAAAAAAAGAAAAAAGGAAAGGGAAGCTCATCCTCTCTCCCACTGCAGGTGCATGTCCTGGTTTCTGGTGCAGATACTGCCCTGTTAGCTTCCAGGGTCTTGCTGCCTCCCACCTGCGTGCCAAGCACCCTGGACAGGGATGAGGTTGTGTTTCTCTGCATTCTTTGTGCTCGGCATCCTGTCTTTTATAAACGAATCCCAGAATCCCACAGTCTCACACGAAGAATAGAAATTGTAAGTGAAGTCACTCACCGGATGATGGAGGCTTGTTGGCTTGAAGTGATTTCAAAGCTCTTTCTGAAAATAGGAGAAGGGGGAGAGATTTGTGAGCTGAGACCTGGTGAGAGGTCAGCTCTGGGTCTCCTCCTCCTATTTTCCAATTTGTAATCTCCAGAGGCCAGGTGGGAGTTTATAACTCTCACTGGTGGGGCACGGTGGCTCGAGCCTGTCATCCCAGCACTTTGGGAGTCTGAGGTGGGAGGACTGCCTGAGTCCAGGGATTCGGAAACCAGCCTGGACATCTTGGTAAGACCTTGTCTTTACAATAAGCCAAAAATTTAGCTGGGCGTGGTAGTGCGCACCTGTGATTCCAGCTACTTACTTGGAAGGCTGAGGTGGAAGGATCACCTGAACCTAGCAGGTCGAGGCTGCAGTGGCTGTGAGCATGCCACTGCACTCTAGCCTGGGAGACAGAGTGAGACAATGACTTTAAAAAAAAACAACTCTCACCTGCTGGGTACAGTGGCTCACACTTGTCATCCCAGCACTTTGGGAGGCCAAGGCGAGAGGATTGCCTGAGTTCACAGCTCAAGACCAGCCTGGGCAACATGGTGAGATCTTGTCTCCACAATAAATAAAAAAGTTAGCCGCGTGTGGTGGTGTGCTCCTGTAGTTCCAGCTACTTGGGAGGCTTAGTCAGAAGGATCGCCTGAACCCAGCAGGCCGAGGCTGCAGTGGCTATGAGCAAGCATGGCACTGCACTCTAGCCTGGGTGAAACAGTGAGATTCTGACTCAAAAAAAAAAACAGAGTGCCACAAAACCCTTACCTGTCCTTTAAGGACAGGGAACCCCCAGCCTGGGCAACATAGCAAGATTCTGTCTCTACAAAAAGTAAAAAAAAAAATTAGCTGGGCGTGGGGATACATGCTCGTAGTCCCAGCTACTTGGGAGGCTGGGATGCGAGGATCTCCTGAGCCCAGAAGGCCAAGGCTGCAGTGAACCATGATTGTGCCACTGCGCTCCAGCCTGGTGATAGAGTGAGATGCCACCACCACTACCACCACCACCAAACAGAAGCCCAGACAGATGCCCTCTGACCTGAGAAAGCTCTAACTTCCTAGACATGCCCCTCCTTCCCCCAGGACACTGCATGGCTGGCTTCTCACCTCTGAGCTGATCCTTCACTCTCTCAGACAGCTCTGCTCGATTCATCTTGACAAAAACCTGGATGGCCACCACCTCCACCCAGTCGCGGGGGCAGCGCGTGGTGAGAATTTCTGCCAGCTGCTTCCCACCAGCCTGGTCCAGCTCCACCGGGGAGACCTGCTGGAGCTCATTCTGCAGGGCCAGCGTCCTCACCAGGGCCTTGAACGTGCTCAGCTCATCCTGGTTGAGCTGCTCCAAGAGGTTCAGCAAGTCAAAGTCCAGGGGAGCAGAAGACGCCATCCTGCCTCATGCGTGAGAGCCGCGCTTCACACTTCAGCTTCAGGGAGGAATTGAGGGGAGAGATGGGAGGAGACAGCCAGTCAGCACTCCTGTCTCAATGCTGGTCCCTCCATGTCATCCATAGGGATATCCTAGGCCAGGTGCAATGGCTCACGTCTATAATGCCAGCACTTTGGGAGACCAAGGCAGGAGGACTGCTTGAGTCCAGGGATTCGAAACCAGCCTGGGCAACACTGCAAGATCTTGTCTCTACAAAAAAATTTTTTTGTTTTTTAGTTGGAGTCTTACTCTGTCGCCCTGGTGGGAGTGCAGTGGCATACTCATGGCCACCGCAGTCTCAACCTCCTAGGCTCAGATAATCCTTCCGCCTCAGCCCTCCAAGTGGTTAGAACTACAGGTGCGCACCACCACGCCTGGCCAATTTTTAAAATTATTGTAGAGAGAAGGTCTCGCCAAGTTGCCCAGGCTGGTCTTGAACCCCTGAACTCAGGCAATCCTCTCGCCCTTGCCTTTCAAAGTGCTGGGATTACAGGTGTGAGGCACCACACGTGGCCTTACAAGAAAAATTTCTTTTTTGAGTTGGAGTCTCACTCTGTCACCCAGACTGAAAGGCAGTGGCATGCTCCTGGCCACTGCAACCTCAACCTGCTGGGCTCCGGCTGTTCTTTCTCCTCAGCCTTCCAAGTAGCTGGAACTACAGGTGTGCGCTACCATGCCCAGCTAATTTTTGGTTTATTATAGAGGCAAGGTCTTGCCAAGTTCCCCAGGTGGGTCTGAAACGCACGGGCTCAGGCAAGCCTCTCGCCTAGGCCTCCCAAAGTTGATGGGATTACAGACTGAGCCACCGGGCCCGGCCACAAAAAAATTTTTAGGGTAGCCCGGGGTTGGGGGGGGTGCAAGCCTGTAAGTCCCTGTCACTTGGGAGGCTGAGGTGGGAGGGTTGCCTGAACTCAGGAGGTCAAGGCTGTGGTGAGCTGTGATTGTGCCACTGCACGCCAGCCTGAGTGGCAGAGTGAAACTCTGACTCAAAATGAAATAAATAAGAATTAAAAGAAAACCAGCGGGCTGTCATCCCAGCTTCCACTTACACCAACACTGTCCTCCACACACCCACTGACTTCATGAAAGGACAGAACCCTTAAGATTTCGGATATAATGTAGCCATTTTGAGTCAGCACAGCCATTTTACTGGGGCCTCACCCCTAGACATTTCGTTGCTGCACAGTTTGCAGCATGGCCCACATATCTTTTTACCCTGTAACCAATAACAAGAAAAATGCTTTAGTTTTTTCTTTTTGAGTTGGAGTCTCACTCCATTACCCAGGCTGGAGGGTAGGGGCCTGCTCACGGCCACTGCAGCCTCGACCTACTAGGCCCAGGCGATTCTTCTGCCTCAGCCTTCCTAGTAGCTGGAACCATTGGTGTGCGCCACCATGCCCAGTTAATTTTTTTTTTTTTTTCTGAACCAAGAGATTTATTTAAGGGGCAGTTACACGAAGGGACTGTAACCGAGGAGTGACAAGAGAGAGAGAGAAAAAGAGAGACCGAGAGAGAAAGAGAGTAAGAGAGTGGTGGGGACAGAAGAGAGGGGGAGAGAGAGAGAGTGTGAGAGAAAACAAGAGAGGGAGAGAGCCCAGTTAATTTTTTGATTTATTGTAGAGACAAGGTCTCCCCAAGTTGCCCAGGCTGGTCTCGAACTCCTGGGCTCAGGCAGTCCTCTCACCTCAGCCTCCCAAAGTGCTGGGATGACAAACTTGAGCCACCACATCTGGCCTGTTTCCACTTTCTTTAGTCTCACTCTGACGCCCAGGCTGGAGTGCAGTGGCACACTCACAGCCACCGCAGCCTTGACCTGCTGGGCTCGGGCGATCCTTCCGCCTCAGCCTTCCAAAGAGCTGGAACCACAGGCATGCACCACCACATTCGGCTGATTTTTTGACTTATTGTAGAGATGAGGTCTTGCCATGTTGCCTAGGTGGATCTCGAACTCCTGGGCTCAGGCAATCCTCTCACCTCGGCCTCCCAATGTGCTGGGATGACAGGCTTGAGCCACTGTGCCTGACTGAAAAACGCTTTAGTTTTAGAAACCCGTGATCACACAGAACCCCTTATGGATGTCCAGTCTTGCTAACTATCTTTTTGGCATTCATATTGATACTGTTATTGGTCGCCCTTGGTGAAGACCTTCAGCACACCACTGGGGGGCCATGTTTATTGGTATATTGTTATCAAAAGGTCATGATAATCTCCAGTCCACCACCTGAGGTCACCAGATGTTAATGCCTGGCGATGTCAAGATATTAGATTCATGTGACTACTATGAAAACCAAAGAATACAACCCTGGACATTCCATTTGGCCCAGACCTCCTCCAGGCTTGTCCCCCCGCTTGCTTCAAAGGCCCTTAAATACACCTTGTTTCCAGCCTTCTAAGCCACACTTGCTTGAGTGCTAGCCACCTTTCCATCTGTTAAAGGTAAATAGTAAACTTTATTTCCTTCTACTTTCCTCTGTTGCAACCTTGTCTTATTCTGGCAGCAATGGCCTGCCTTATCTCAGTTTACCCTTTCACTTCATTATTATTGGAGTTTTCAACAAATCCTGTTGGCCACCTTTTTTCACATAAGCATTTTTTTTTTTTTTTTGAGTTGGAGTCTCACTCTGTCGCCCAGACTGGAGTGCAGTGGCCGCTCCCGGTCACTGCAGCCTCAACCTGCTGGGCTCCAGTGATCCTTCCGCCTCAGCCTTCCGAGTAGCCAGAATTACAGGCATGCGCTACCATGCCCGGCTGATTTTTTGATTTATTGTAGAGATGAGGTCTCCCCAAGTTACCTAGGTGGGTCTCGAACCCGCGGGCTCAGGCAATCCACTCACCTCAGCCTCCCAAAGGCGCGGGATTACAGGCTGAGCCGCCGAGCCCGACGCTTTTTTTTTTAATTGGCGTCTCACTCTGTCACCCAGGCTGGAAGGGCAGTGGCATGTTCCCAGCCACCACAGCCTCAACCTGCTGGGCTCAGACGATCCTTCCACCTCAGCCTTCCAAGGAGCTGGAAACACAGGCTCATGCTACCATGCCAGGCTTATTTTTTGATTTATCGTAGAGATGAGGTCTCACCAAGATTCCCTGGCTGGTCTCGAACCCCGGAGCTCAGACAATTCTCTCGTCTTGGACTCCCAAAGTGCTGGGATTAGCCAGGCTCGGTGGCTCAGCCTGTAATCCCGTGCCTTTGGGAAGCTGAGGTGAGTGGATTGCCTGAGCCCGCGGGTTCGAGACCCGCCTAGGTAACTTGGGGAGACCTCATCTCTACAATAAATCAAAAATTAGCTGGGCGTGGTAGTGCACACCTGTAGTTCCAGCAACTTGGAAGGCTGAGGTGGAAGGATCACCGGAGCCCAGCAGGTCGAGGCTGCGGTGTGCGGGAGCGGCACTGCACTCCAGTCTGGGCGACTGAGTGAGAATCCAACTCAAAAAAACCAAAAAAAACCAAAACAAAGTGCTGGGATTACAGGATTGAGCCACCGCACCCAGCCAAATCAAGTATTTTAAAGTGAATAATTCAGTGGCATTTAGTGTACTTAGTCGGTACAACCACCACCCCATTTAGTCCCAGAGCACTTTTTTTTTTTTTTTTTTTTTTTTT
>NW_007115926.1:10169-11835 GCF_000164805.1 Carlito syrichta
CTCCCGGCCACTGCAGCCTCGACCTGCTCCGGCGATCCTTCTGCCTCAGCCTTCCAAGTAGCCGGAATTACAGACATGCGCTACCATGCCCGGCTGACCAGACACTTTTTTTGAGTTGGAGTCTCACTCTGTCACCCAGGTGCTGGAATACAGTATCACAATAATGACTACTGCAGTCTTGGCCTCTTGGGCTCAGGTGATCCTCCTGCATCAGTCTCCTGAGTAGCTGAGACTACAGGCATGTGCCAGCACACCTGGTTAATTTTATTAACTTTTTGTAGAGACAAGGTCTCACTATGTTGCCCAGGCTGTTCTGGAACTTCTGGGCTGAAGTGATTCTCCTGCCTTGGCCTCCTAAAGAACTAGGATTATAGGTGTGACCCACTGCACCTATGGAAAAGACATTTTGCTAAGGAGTGTTTCATCCTCGGATGAACAGAGACAACTATGACCCCCCACCTCTTCCTGTCCTTCCTCCCTCAAAAAATCAAAGAATTCCTGTCTGAGATCTCAGTGTCTTGACATATTTCTGGGTTGGGGGGGTTCTCTCTTACCTGTATGATCTACTTAAGTTTGACTGGAGCTCGCCACAACTAAATAGATGAAATGTCCGCATTGTAAATTTAGAATTTATCTAAATAACTTTCTTCAGACTTCATATTTCTTCTTTTTTTTTGCATGACAAAGAGTCTTTACTTTTATTTATTATTATTATTATTTTTGAGTAGGCGTCTCACGTCATCGCCCAGGCTGGTGTGGAGTCCCGGCCACCGCAGCCTTGACCTACTGGGCTCCGAAGATCTTTCCACCTCAGCCTTCCAAGTAGCTGGAACTACAGGCGCGTGCTACCATGCCCGGCTAATTTTTTGATTTATTGTAGAGATGACGTCTCGAACCCGTGGGCTCAGGCAATCCACTCACCTCAGCTTTCCAAAGCGGGATTACAGTCTGAGCCACTGAGCCCAACTGAAGCCAATATTTCAATCCCTCTGTTACTTGATTTCAATCTCTCTGCTAACTGAGGTAAAGGAGTAGAATGCTAACGTCCCCAGAAATCATATGGGAAAATGTAAGAACGATTTAGAAGAAAAAGTCAATAGATTTACAAAGACAGAATCAAGTGGGCTACCGAGCTAGGAGACAGATGATATAAAGTGTGTCAAAACCTGATGGGTTTTGGAGGCTGGTGATCATGCCACACTCACTCTGCTATGATTGCAGTAGAGACAGTAAGGCCATCATGCAATGGGATTACAATGATTGTAATGAAGAGAGTCTCATGGGAACACAGGGTTCACCTGGCACACCTTAACAGTCAGCGACTGTTTTCAGATGACTGAGCAGTGGAGAGTCTGATGGCTAGTCTTGACTTTCCTGTCTTTAACTGTGTCCTTTTATTTGTATGAGAATATATTTAGTAGAAGAACGAATCACGTAGATTAGGGAAGCCTCTCAGAAAAAGACCAAGGAATATCCTTTGTGTTTAGCAGACAAGGTTTTTTTTTTTTTCATTTGGGGAGGGGGTCTCATTCTGTCGCTCAGGCTGGAGTGCAGTAGCACTATCACAGGTCACCACAGCCTCAACCTCTGGGGCTCAGGCCATCCTCCAACCTCAACCTCCTGAGTATCTGGGACCACAGGTGCATACTACCACACCCGGCAATTT
>NW_007115926.1:11947-16532 GCF_000164805.1 Carlito syrichta
TTTTTTTTTTTTTTTTTTTTTTGCCAGAGTCTCACTCTGCTGCCCAGGCTGGAGTACAGTGGCAGGCTCATGGCCACTGCAGCCTTGACCCATTGGGCTCTGGTGATCCTTCCAGCTCAGCCTTCCAAGTAGCAGGAACTACAGGCATGCACCATCACGCTCGGCTGATTTCTTTCTTTTTTTTTTTATTTATTGTACTGATGCGGTCTCACCAAGTTGCCAGGCTGGTCTCAAACCCCTGGGCTCAGACAATCCTCTAGCCTCTGCCTCCCAAAGTGCTGAGATAACAGGAGTGAGCCATAATGTACGGCTTGAGTTTAAGTGTTTCACCGCACATGTGACCATTTGAGATGACGCTGTATTAGGTAACTTGGCTGTGGCCATCTTTTCACAATGTGCGTGAAAGGAGGTACCTTTAGAAACCTAGAATAAACGTAGTTTAGCGTAGTCTTTTTGCTTCAGCATAACCATTGGAAAGCGTTTAGACATTCTACCATAGGCCAAGAGACAGCCTACCCCACCCATCAGAGGCAAGACCAGGTCAGCCCAACCTTTCAATTCATGATTTAGCATAATAATCTCTAGTAAACTTTCAGGTTCCTTGTCAAGGTAGAAGGTCAGAGATCATCCCTTGGCTGGCCAAAGCCATAGAAATGATAATAAGACCACCTTGGGTCAAGGAGTTTGCAGGTTGCAAATGTCTAACAAGTCTTTTGCAGGAAAACCCCTTTCTCTTGTCTCTTCCCCTCTAGCTTACCACCTGAGGGCATGAGATGCTAATATCCACAACCTCAAGATCTAAGACTCCTGTGACTATAATCAACATCAAAGACCCACAGCCCTGGATACTCCTTTGGGCCCAAATCCCCCTACCCAAAGCCCTTCAAGGCCATACTTGCCTCTGACTATTGGCCCCCTTTCCCATCTGACAGAGGTTGAATAAAAATTTTTGCTTCTTCCTACTTTCTTACTTGGTTGCAATCTTGCATTATTCTCGAGGCCCGGCACCAGCTCCAGCCCACCTTACCCCAGATGACCCTTTCGTCACATCTATCAGATCATCACATTGTATACCTCAAATGTGTCCACTCTTGTCAATGATACTTAGTAAAGCCAGGGATGTCTCAATTTGGAGACGGGATCGCAGAACGCCACTTCTAGAAACGTAGCTGAAATCAGACACCCCGTTTAGGTGGTCAACGCTCTACCCCTGAAGAGGGTCCCCACACCCAACACTTTTTGGATGGCGGGAGATGCTTATGCAGGATGCCGGTTGTTCTATCTTGTTCTCATCTGGACAGAGTTAATCCAGTTCCTATGCATACTCCTGTGACTTTAAGAAGGTCAGTCTCTGAATAGTCAACATCTTTCACTACAAACTGAGCCCAAGATCACATGGCGAAGAGGGACAAGATAGAGAGAAAAAATGAAGAAACGTGGAGTAAGGAAAGTGAGGTCTTTTTTTTTTTTGAGTCGGAGTCTCACTCTGTTGCCCAGGCTGGAGTGCAGTGGCATGCTCACGGCCACCGCAGCCTCGATCTGCTGGGCTCAGGTGATCCTTCCGCCTCAGCCTCCCAAGTAGCTGGGACTACAAGCATGTGCCACTACGCCCGGCTATTTTTTTTATAGTATAGACTATGAAAAAAGTCTATACTATAGACTCAGCCTGTAATCCCAGCACTTTGGGAGGCTGAGGCGAGTGGATTGCCTAAGCCCGTGGGTTGGAGACCAGCCCGGGCAACTGGGTGAGACCTCGTCTCTACAATAACTAAAAAATTAACTGGGTGTGGTAGCACATACCTGTAGTTCCAGCTATTCAGAAGGCCGAGGTGAAAGGATTGCTAGAGTCCAGTAGGTCGAGGCTGGGGTGGCTTGTGAGCATGCCACTGCACTCCAGTCTGGGCAACAGAGTAAGACTCTGACTCAAAACCAAACCAAAACCAAAACCAAGTGGTAGAAGGCATCGCGGGTAGAGGCCTATCCCCACCCATATGGCTTCCACCTCTGAGCAGAGAGAGTCTGCTTTGAAACCTCAGTAGTCCTTCAAGGCTCGACATCACACATTTAAAAGAAAAGGAGGAGGGATTTTATCATGAAGACAATGAACAGTAAAACGAAAATCTGGAGAAATGAGACCCTTTCCTCACCTCCCGATAATGCCTGGACCTCCTATCGGCTCTGAGGGCTGCAGGCGCAGAAGACACTGAAGGAAATGCTTCTCTTTCTGCCTGAGCTCTGAGATTGGCTTTCTGGGCCTAACCCTGAGGCTGAGAACATTCTGGGTTCGCCATGATTAGGGACAGGTGGAGACTGTTTCCTCAAGCAGGGCTCCGGGTCTTCCCACACCTGAGGTTCTCAGGCTGGGCTGCATGCCACGCTCACCTATCTGGCACGTCACTTCAATCTGTGAATGCTCAGAGATTCTGGTGTGTGGGTCAGCAGGGGCTGCCCAGGCACTAGGGTTTTTTAAAGAGTCCCAGGTTGCCTGGCGTGGTGGCTCACATCTGTGATCCCAGCACTTTGGGAGGCTAGGTGAGAGGACTCCCAGGGTTCGAGACCAGCTTGGGCAACTTGATGAGACCTCAACTCTACAATAAATAAATAAAAAATTAGTCAGGCAGGATGGTGCATGCCTGTGGTTCCAGCTACTTGGAAGGTTTAGGCAGAAGGATCACCTGAGTCCCACAGGTCGTGGCTGTGGTGGCTGTGAGTGTGCCACTGCACTCCAGTCTGGGTGACAGAGTGAGACTCTGACTCAAAGAAAAAAAAAAAAAGAGTCCCAGGTTCCAACCCGGGCAACATGGTGAGATCCCATCTCTACAATAAATTAAAAAATTAGTTGGGCATAGTGATGCATGCCTGTAGTGTCAGCTACTTGGAAGGCTGAGGCAGAAGGATGGACTGAGCCCAGCAGGTTGAGGCTGCAGTGGCTGTGAGCATGCCACTGCACTCCAGCCTGGGCGACTGAGTGAGACTCCGACTCAAAAAAAAAAAAAAAAATCCATCTACATTCCATGTTAAATGACAGTGACACATTAAATACAAGGGACACATCAGACTGGGTGTGGTGGCTGACACTTGTAATCCCAGCATTTTGGGAGGCTGAGATGAGAGGATTTCTTGAGCTCAGGAGTTTAAGATCAGCCTAGGTAGACATAGTCTCTGAAAAAAAATTCAAAATTTAGCTGGGAATGGTGGTGTGCCCATAATACTCAAGAGTAGTCCCAGCTACTCAAGAGGCTGAGATGGGTGATCGTCTGGGTCCAGGAGGCTGAAGCTGCAGTGAACTGGGATCTTGTCACTGCTTTCCAACCAGGGTGACAGAGTAAGATCGTCTCAAAACAAAAGCAAACAGACAGAAAAACCTCAACATTCCCCAAAGCCTATCACCAACAAAATATGAGACACATCAAAAGAACCAAGCTTGTCAGTTTTACACTATCAATATTAATTTTGTAGACATATAAGATTGTAAAATTTTGAATCTTGCAGTTTTCTTTTCATGTTTTAGAACAAATTATATCCATATCTACATTTTCATCTGTTTATCAGCTCAAATTTGAAATCTCTGTCTCTAGACCAATACAATATATACTACAATAAGTTTAATACGATAACAGGGTTTACAATTTTTTTTTTTTTTTTAATCTAAGTCTCACTCTGTTGCCCAGCCTGGAGTGCAGTGGCACTCTCACAGCCACCGCAGCCTCCACCTGCTGGGTTCAGGTGATCCTTCCACCTCAGTCTTCCAAGTAGCTGGAAGTATAGGTGTGAACCACCACATCCGGCTAATTTTTTGATTTATTTTAGAGATGAGGTCTCGCCAAGTTGTCCAGGTTGGTCTCGAACCCCTGGGTTTAGGCAATCCTCTCACCTCGGCCTCCCAACGTGCTGGGATTACAGGCATGAGCCACCATGCCCAGCCACATTTTTTTTTTTTGAGTTGGAGTCTCACTCTGTCACCCAGGCTGAAGCACGGTGTCACACTCTTGACCTGCTGGACTCAAGAGACCCTTGCCTCAGCCTCCCGAGAAGCTGAAACTACAGGGACTTGTCACCATGTCTGACTACTTTTTAAATTTATTATAGAGATGAGGTCTAGCCAAGTTGCCCAGGCTGGTCACAAATCCCTGGACTCAGGCAATCCTTTCCCCTCAACCTCCTCTAGTGCTGGGATGACAGGTGGCTATGCCAATCACTGGCTAGATTCTCGGGGAACCAGCCCCTCACCCAGGTGTGGTTACCTAGTGACTTTCCGAAAATCACCTTATTAATATAAACACAGGCGTGGTTGAAGGGAGTTGGCTATGAATAACAAAAGATGCCCCTTGTGACTTCCTCTCTCCAGAATGTCGCTGGAGCTGTTTTGGGAATCAAGGAAGAAAGGCCTTTTTTTAAACAAAATATACTCCCACTCACCCAGTCACTGAGGAAATTACAAGAGGTTTTGGAGCTGGGCCTTGCACAAAACCCAAAATGTGTACTTCTTACTATATCAGGACATCGCACCTGACTTACGTGGTCTAGGAAGGGAATTGTCACTTAACCTCACCTGGGGAGTTTTTTTTTTTTTTTTTTTTTTTTT
>NW_007115926.1:16948-19506 GCF_000164805.1 Carlito syrichta
GCAATCCACTCACCTCAGCCTCCCAAAGGCGCGGGATTACAGGCTGAGCCACCGAGCCCGGCTTCCTGGGAGAGTTTTTAAAGGTTGGGATTCCACAGAGCCCAACCAAGACCGATTAAATTCAGGCTCTCTTGAGGACAGGGCCCAGGTTCATTTGTTCTTTCTTTCCTTTTTTTAATCTTCTCTTTATTATTGAGATGTGAGGCACAAGTCAGGATTAGGTACATGAATAATCTATGAGAAGATGCAGTTTGGGCCCTCCAACTGGTCTTCACTTCTCCGGGTTAGGACCAGGTACCCCTTGTAAAGCCATCTGCCCTTCCTTCCCTCCCCGGCAGGGTCCCAAGACTGTCAATCCCTCCCTTGTGCTTTCTCTCTCTCTCTCTCTCTCTCTCTCTCTCTCTCTCTCTCTCTCTCTATATATATATATATATATATATATATATATATGTATTTTTTTTTTTTTTTTTTTTTGAGTCAGAGTCTCACTCTGTCACCCAGGCTGGAGTGCAGTGGCATGCTTACGGCCACTGCAGCCTCAACCTGCCGGGCTCAGGCGATCCTTCTGCTTCAGCCTTCCAAGTAGCCAGAACTACAGATGCACGACACTGCGCCTGGCTAGTTTTTGTGATTTATTGTAGAGACAAGGGCTCACCAAGTTGCCCAGGCTGGTCTTGAACCCCCGTGGTCAGGCAATCCTCTTGTCTCAGCCTCCCAAAATACTGGGATTACAGGCTGAGCCACCGTGCCTGGCCATAATTTTTTGATTTATTGTAGAGATGAGGTCTCGCCATGTTGCTCAGGCTGGTTTCGAACCCCTGGTTCATGCAATCCCCTCGCCTTGGCCTCCCAAAGTACTTGCATTATAGGCATGAGCCACTGCACCCAGCTCCTTGTGCTACTGTGGTCAATGTTCAGGACACAATTATGAATAAGAATATGCAGTATTCAGTTCTTTGTTTCTATGATAGTTCACTGAATATGATGATTCTCTCTCTCTCTCTCTCTCTCAGGACACAACTATGAATAAGAATATGCAGTATTCAGTTCTTTGTTTCTATGATAGTTCACTGAATATGATGATTCTCTCTCTCTCTCTCTCTCTCTCTCTCTCTCTCTCTCTCTGTGTCTGCAGCCTCCACCTCCTGGGCTCAGGCGATCCTTCTGCTTCAGCCTCCCCGGTTGCTGGGACTATGGGCGAACTACCATGCCTGGCTAATTTTTTGACTTTTTATTTGTAGAGATGAGGTCTTGCAATGTTGCCCAGGCTGGTCTTGAACTCCTGGGCTCAAGGGATCCTCCGGTCTCGGCTTCCCAAAGTGCTGGGATGACAGGCATGAACCACTGCATCCGACCACGGCCCAGGTGATTTCAAGGAGTCTCATGGCAGTGGTTGAGAGCCACCTGTAGTTCATCCTGGCAGGGTCATTCCACCTGGGCTGGGAAGGTCTGGGTGGGGGGAGCAATGGCCTCCCCCCACCCAGGGACCCGAGGGCCAATCACAGTGCTCTGGCCAGTAGAAGACTGGCCTTATCAGCGGTTTTCTTCACTGACTATCCACAGACTGGAAGAGAGTCCTGACCTAGAGGTGAGTGTTGGTTTTTGCATCTGTTTCTCAGCCTCCTCTTAAGTGAGTGGCAATTACTGACTGAATTTCCTCCTTGACAAGTGTTAATGGTTAATGTGAGATTTCCAGAGCGATTTTTGAGGTTTCTGAGCTGTATTCTCTCTTTATTAAGTCCAGATTTGGCGAGGAGCTGTCAATGATTTTATGTGTAGTGTTTTTCCTCTAAGTTATTCTTTTTTCTTTTTCTTTTTTTTGAGCCAGAGTTTCACTCTGTTACCCAGGCTGGAGTACAGTGGTACGATCACGGCTACCGCAGCCCTGACCTACTGGGCTCAGGTGATCCTCCCGCCTCAGCCTTTCAAGTAGCTGGAACTACAGGCACATGTGTCACTACACTCAGCTAATTTTTCTTGATTTACTGTAGAGATGAGGACTCGCCAAGTTACTCAGGCTGTTCTTGAGTCCCTGGGCTCAGGTAATTCTCTTGCCTCCGCCTCCCAAAGTGCTGGGATGACAGGCATGAACCACTGTGCCTAGCAAGTTATTATTTATTTATTTATTTTGAGTTGGAGTCTCACTCTGTCGCTCAGGCTGGAGTGCAGTGGTTGCTCCCGACCACCGCAGCCTCGACCTGCTGGGCTCCGGCGATCCTTCTGCCTCAGCCTTCCGAGTAGCTGGAACTAGAGGCGCGGGCTACCACACTCGGCTAGTTTTTTGATTTATTGTAGAGATGAGGTCTCACCAAGTTGCCCAGGTGGGTCTCAAACCCGCGGGTTCAGGCAATCCACTCATCTCAGCCTCCCAAAGCGTGGGATTACAGGCTGAGCCACCGAGCCCAGCTGCAAGTTATTTTTATGACCTCTGTTAAAACATAATTTGCGACCCGCCTGGGCAGCTTGGCGAGACCTCATCTCTACAGTAAATCAAAAAATTAGCCGGGTGTGGTAGCGTGTGTCTGTAATTCCGGCTACTTGGAAGGCTGAGGTGGAAG